>NC_057410.1:42592490-42608202 GCF_019320065.1 Cervus canadensis
TTAAGGTTTGAGGACTAGTCTTGGGTGAGGCAGAGAGCCTCTACTGGGGAAAAGAGATGCCAGCAATCTTTTAGCTTCCGCTGGGGCGAGAGGAGTCAAAGGGAAACATGAAGTGTTTCAGAAGACAGCAATGGAATGTTTGAAAAGCAAGTAGAGAAACTGGATTGTGCCAAGACACGTTTTGATGTGGTTGAGACCTCAAGAATGAGGATTAAGACACAGGGATCCAGTGGACAGACTATATACAGAAATGAAGGGTGGGGCAGATCCGAGATGGTTGCAGATCCGAGGTCTACCCTCTGACTCCAGCAGCCGACTGTACCCCCGTCCAACTCTGCACCAGCAGCAGTACCTGTGTCAAAGGTTCTAGCAAACGGAAACCAACAGAAGGGCACTGGGTCCAGCGCTGATGCTGTTGTGCGGGTGAAGCAGAGCGAAGCTCCTTCCTGGAGACCGAAGGAACCTCAGATGGAAGACAGGGTGATCTAGCTCCAGCTACACCACTGGGTGCTGAGAGGTTCCACGGTCCATGAGGACAATGTGTGCCAGCTGTCAATGTGCTCCATCCCTGACGACATTAAGACGGGGTTACTGTGCTAGGCCTTCCAGCCTCTGTGTTAAATAGGCATGACTTATTTTCTCTCTCAGTGAAGATGAGTTGGGGACATTGACACTGAAGGAGCCAGAGTCCTTAATTTTTACATAAAGTGAATTACAGAATAACAGAGCATCTCTGGCTGAAATTGTACAAAGGTTGAGAGGAATATGCTGCAGCTAGTGAGTCATATATGCAATCTTCATACATGGAATCATTTCTTGATAGATTCAGCCACAGTTTTTAAATTTGTTTTTAATCCCCCACTATTCTTGGCATTATGCAAACGTGCATTGTTCTAAGATGTGCTGGGATGTCAGACTTTAGTTTCTTGGCGCACATCATTTGTCACCATAAAAGAACAGCTTAAACCTGAGTCGTGACATTGTACAGGAGGCAGTGATCAAGACCATCCCCAAGAAAAGGAAATGCAAAAAGCCAAAATGATTGTCTGAGTAGGCCTAATAAATAGCTGAGAAAAAAAAAAAAGGATGCGAAAGGCAAAGGAGAAAAAGAAAGATATACCCATTTGAATGCAGAATGCCAAAGAATAGCAAGGAGAGCTAAGAAAGCCTTACTCAGTGATCAATGCAAAGAAATAGAGGAACACAATAGAATGGGAAAGACTAGAGATTTCTTCAGAAAATTAGAGATATTAAGGGAACATTTCATGCAAAGATGGGCATAATAAAAAACAGAAATGGTATGGACCTAACAGAAGCAGAAGATACTTAGAGGTGGAAAGAATACACAGAAGAACCATACAAAAAAGATCTTCATGACCCACATAACCATGATGGTGTGATCACTCACCTAGCGCCAGACATCTTGGAGTGCAAAATCAAGTGGGCCTTAGGAAGCATCACTATGAACAAAACTAGTGCAGGTGATGGAATTGCAGTTGAGCTATTTCAAATCCTAAAAGATGATGGTTTAAAGTGCTGCACTCAATATGCCAGCAAATTTGGAAAACTCTACAGTGACCACAGGACTGGAAAAGGTCAGTTTTCATTCCAATCCCAAAGAAAGGCAACACCAAAGAATGTTCAAACTACCATACAATTGCACTCATCTCACACGCTAGCAAAGGAATGCTCAAAATTCTCCATGCCAGGCTTCAATAGTACATGAATCATGAACTTCCAGATGTTCAAGCTGGGTTTAGAAAAGGCAGAGGAACCAGAGATCAAATTGCCAACATCCATTGGATCATTGAAAAAGCAACAGAGTTCCAGAAAAACATCTATTTCTGCTTTATTGACTACTCCAAAGCCTTTGACTGTGTGGATCACAACAAACTGTGGAAAATTCTTCAAGAGATGAGAATACCAGACCACCTGTCCTGTCTCTTGAGAAACCTGTATGCAGGTCAAGAAGCAACAGTTAGAAATGGACATGGAACAGAATGGTTCCAAACAGGGAAAGGAGTATGTCAAGGCTGCATATTGTCACCCTGCTTATTTAACTTCTATGCAGAATACATCATGTGAAATGCCAGGCTGGATGAAGCACCAGCTGGAATCAAGACTGCCTGGAGAAATACCAATAACCTCAGATATGCAGATGACACCACCCTTATGGCAGAAAGGGAAGAAGAACTAAAGAGCCTCTTGATGAAATAAAAGAGGAGAGTGAAACAGCAGCCGGTCCCATCATTTCATGGCAAATAGATGGAGAAACGATGGAAACAGTGTCAGACTTTATTTTTGGGGGCTCCAAAATGACTGCAGATGCTGACTGCAGTCATGAAATTAAAAGACACTTGCTCCATGGAAGAAAAGCTATGACCACCCTAGGAAGCTTATTAAAAAGCAGAGACATTACTTTGCCAACAAAGGTCCATCTAGTCAAAGCTATGGTTTTTCCAGTAGTCATGTATGGATGTGAGAGTTGGACTATAAAGAAAGCTGAGCACCGAAGAATTGATGCTTTTGAACTGTGGTGTTGGAGAAGACTTTTGAGAGTCCCTTGGACTGCAAGGAGATCCAACCAATCAATCCTATAGGAAATCAGTCCTGGGTGTTCATTGACGCTGAAGCTGAAACTCCAATACTTTGGCCACCTGATGCGAAGAGTTAACTCATTGGAAAAGACCCTGATGCTGGGAAAGATTGAAGGCAGGAGGAGAAGGGGATGACAGAGGATGAGATGATTGGATGGCATCACCAACTTGATGGACATGAGTTTGAGTAAGCTCCAGAGTTGGTGATAGACAGGGAAGCCTGGAGTCCACAGGGTCGCAAAGTCAGACACGACTGAGCTGAACTGAACTGAAACCTGAGTCAGCAGGATTTGTTCCTGGGCCTGTTAATTTTAGTGAAACTGAAGAATTAAAACTCCATGTCATGACCTTAGGAAATATTTCATCCCCTTTATTTCATCCTTATCTTGGTGTATAATCAGCTGCATTTAACAGTTTGGGGTTTATTTATTGAGACAAAGCAGATATATAGCACATGATTTAATCTCAAAACAATTTCAGTTTGGCCTATTTGTCATTCAAGGTGTGTATTCAATTTAGAATGGCTTCTGCTCACTCAATTCCCTCTCATACATGCTCAGTGATTAAATATTTAGATTCACAGCAAGTTCTTGACACCACCATAAACAAGCCTACATTTAAAAGAACTGCAAAGTGCAATAAGGGGCTCAGAAAATCAAATATAATCTTGAGAGACACTGCCAATACATAGGAAGACAATATAGTATATATATATTTTTTTGTTGTTGTGCGGATTATGTATACTGAGCTCTCATAAATGAAAAGAAGACATATGTTCTAAAAAAGATACCTGTCAAAGTATCCTAGGTTTATTTGCATCACATTATTTCATTTAATAATGGCCTCAATTTGAATTTTGATAAAAAGAATTAATAGAAAACGTGGGCCATTTTAGGAGTTTATCTGTGGCAAGTTTTTCTGGGTTACAAGGAAACATTTAATTTATACACTTTAATTCTTATAAAAGATGCTACGCAAGGAAGACAAAAGACCAAACATCAATAAATGTCACATTTATAACAAATGTAATTATATTTATACAGATATAATTCTGTCATTGGGTGTACAATTCCACATACATAAAACAGATGGTATGTAAGAATATATTTGAACATCAGACTATTTAGAAATATTATGTCGATTTATTAATTTTTACAATGCCTTTTTCAAATGGGTCAGCTGGAAAGCCTAAATAGTTTCTGTATCTAAAAAAAATATTAGTTACATATAATTTTTACAATCAACTCAATGTTTTATCCAGTTTAGGTTTCCCTGGTATTTGTTTAGCTTCATTTCAGTTGTTAAAATAATAAATTGTGCAATTTTTGTTAGGGTGCCTTTCTTGTTAAGTTCTGGGCTACATGAGAGCTGAGACTATGTTTCTTGTTCACTGTGCTATACTTAATACTTAGTCCAGTGCTTAAAACATAGATCTGTTCAAAAAAGACGCTCTTACTGAATAAGGATTGAATGACTGGCACCAGCAGTGGGCAGACTATGGCTCAGCTCCAGTCTGCTGCCTGCTCCTCACTGCCTGCAGGAAGGTCTTTTCCATTTTTAAATAGACGTACTTTTCAAATGCCTAAGTAGTGCCTATGTAGTAACCTCAATTTTACCTGTTGGCCATAAACGCTACAGGATTTACTACAAAAAGACAGTTTTCTGATGCTGATCTAGATCCGCACTGCTCCATAGAAGTCATGTGATGACGGGAAAGTTCTGTGTCTTAGAGGGTAGCCACAGACCACAGATGGCCGCTGAGCACTTGAAATCTGTCTGGTATGAGTGAGGAACTGAATTTTTTGTTTCATTTTAACTAATTTAAATACTCCCATATAGCCAGCAGCTAGCGTGTTAGATGGCAGCAGACCTAGAGATACAAAAGAATAAACTTCATGTAAATACAGCAAATCAGCAAATAATTACTTGAAGATCAAGTATATCCATGGAAAAACATAAAAATATGCACTGATTTAGCAGTTTGGTTGGGCTTTCTGGCAAAAAAAAAGTAAAAATAAACTAAATTATCTACCACCAGTTCATTAAAACAACCAATGTTATGACAATACAAAAGCACAAAGGTAAAAATTAATTCATTTGATAGTTGCACAGAAACTCATTTAAAATAAGTGGTGGTTCTTTCATTCTACGAACTGTGGACTGGGGGAAAAAAAAACTCTTTTAGATAAGGTAGGTAACATTAATGTTCTATTAACAAATAAATGAAGAATATTGCTTTTATGAAGATTTTAAAGCTTTTCTTTGCTTTATTTGCAAAGACATTCTTGAAATACATTGAATTCTATTAAAGCAAACCGTTCTACAGCACCGTGGAAAGACATTACACAAGTGAAAACAATCTGACAGAGTCAGATGGCATCCTCACATAGTCAGCATTAAAGCAGCATCGAGAAGTAAAGATTCAAACTGCAATGTGAAGTCTACAAGGCCCACATTAACCAATGACTTCAAGTCTTTAAGTTGAGAAACTCTTAAAAGGAAATCTGAATTATGTGCTACTTAGGATTGAAATTGTTTGTTGCTGTTGAAATAAGCTAAAACATGTTAAAAATTGGAGTAATCTTTTCTTGCTTATGCTGTTTCTGACGTGTCTATGTATGAAATAATATCTCCCTGAGTAAAATTACTTTGGCTGCCCTCTTGTATTTCAAATGATTTTATCATTAGGGAAAAATCTGAAAACACAGTGGACAAATAATCCCTTAATGCTTTTCCTGGCTAGCAAGTAATCTGTCAAAACAATCCAATTTCCAAATAGCATACAAACCCAATAAGATACTGAGCCAATACATCTGTTCTTCTCTGTATTTAGAGTACAGACAAATGCCTATTTTCATTTTGGGTGGAAAATCCTGATTTTGAATTCTCTAACATGACAGTTTAGCTCTGGTAACAAAATATTTACAAGTTCTCTTTGATAAAACTTAAAAATTTTTGTAAGTCAGGCTTTGAGATACATATCATGTATACAATAACATTTGCCTTTTTAAAGGGCAGTTTTAAAATCAGACACACATGCAATTGTGTGTTCACACCCAAACTAACATATGGAACATTTGCATCACCCTAGGAAGTTCCCTTATGACCCTGTGGGCAATTCCTCCCATCACCCACAGCCCAGTGGCAACCAATCCAATCTGCTTTGTTTCCAGAGCTTTGCCTTTTCTAGAATGTTGAGTTAATGTCACAGATACAGGATGTACAGCAAGTGTCCAGCCTATTTTGCTTGTCCACTTATAGCAGTGCTTTTGAAATTCACATATATTGTTGCTGGTATCAGTCGTTCATTGCTAGCTGTTGCTGAGAAGCATTCTATTGTATATTGTAACACCACAATATTTTTATCCATTCTGCTGCTGATGGGCTTTTGGCTTCTAGGAATAAGGCTACAATTAACATTTGCTGTATGCACCTCTGTTTTCATTTCTCTTAGGTACACATCGTTGGGATTGTTGCTAAGTATGGTAAGTATGTTCCATTTTATAAAAATCTGCCAACTGTTCTCCAAAATAATCGTGTCATTTGCATTTCCACCAGGAATCTTTAGAGCTCTGCTGGTTGTCTCCAAGTGAGCAGTATTAATCCATTTAATTTTAGCCATTTGAATGGGCATGTAGTGGTTATCTCCTTTAGTTCATCTTTTCCTGATGGTTAGTGATATTGAATAGTTTTACATGTGTTCATTGCTGCTTGTATGTATTTTCTGGTGAAATATGGTGCAAATCTTTCGCCTCTCTTTTTTGCTGAGTTTTTAGTTCACTATTTATGTAATCTGTCTACAAACTCTTCATTAGAAATGTGCTTTGCAAATATTTCTTACCAATCTGGGTCCTGCTTTTCATTTTCTTCTGAAGAGCAGTCATTTTAAATTTTATGAAGACCAATTGTCAAATTTTTCACTTATGGCTTACGGTTTTTGTTTTTCTAAGAAACCTTTCCTTAACCAAAGGTAACAAGTATTTCCTCCCACATTTTATCCTAGAAGGCTTCCAGTTTCCTAGTACATTTAGCTCTAAAATTCATTTCAAATAAAGTTTTGTATGTGATATGTGATAAGGGTTGAGATTTTCTTTTCTCATTTTGATACCTAATTGTTGGTTAGCATACTCTTGTTGAAAAGAGTATTTTTTTAAAATCCCTTGAAAAGCTTTGACACCTTTATCAGAAATCCACTGACTATATATGTGTAGATCTATTTCTGAATTCATCAGTTGGTTCCATTCACCTATATAACTGCTTTTACACAAATATCACATTCTTAATTACTATAATTTTATAGTAAGCCTTGTAAAATTTAACATTTTAAATAAATAAAGGAACAGTTATATCCTTCAAAAACCTATGTACTCCTGAAATCGTTGTTTATCACACAGTGTAGGCAGAAGTTTGTGCTGATTTGGGAAGATATCATTCCTCCAAATATGGAAGACTTGCTATTCATAATCATTATTTTAGGTGGTCTGTTTTCCTGTGTTCCACAGATTGAAGGGTTACCCAATGTAGGGGATCCACAGATAGAATTTAGGTCATCTGTAATCTTGGATCTTGAACAAAACTTACTTCTTTATTTTCACTAACCTCTGACTGAAGTTCAGTGTCTCCTTCAATTATAAATGTGGACAACAAACTTCAGCAGGACTGGCAGTACTTGAAACTACTGCCAAGAGAAGGTGCAGATATTTTCATGTCCTACTGCAGTTGTGGCTGATGTCTCCAGGTATTTCTTACATGGGCTGTTACTTCAAAATCACAGTGGCTTTTAGAACTGCTAGTTAATATTATTTAATGAGTAAAAAAAAAACACACACATATTACTGAATTATAATTTTAGAAAACTTTGTTGTTAACTATCTCAATATGATTAGTTTCCCTTGTCACATTATGTGTTCTGTTGTTCAGTTGCTAAGTCGTGTCCAAGTCTTTGCAACCCCAGGAACTGCAGCATGCCAGGCTCCTCTGTCCTCCACTATTTGAGTTTTCTCAAATTCATATCCATTGAGTTGGTGATGCTATTTAACTAGTCCATCCTCTGATGTCCCCTTCTCCTTCTGCCTTCAAGCTTTCCCAGCATCAGGGTCTTTTCCAGTGAGTTGGTTCTTTGCACCAAATGGCCAAAGCATTGTATTTCACTATATATTTGTAAAAATTGCTTGAGAAGGGGCCCAAGGGGTCCTTGGCACAGAAATGGCTTAGCTCTGCCCTCTGTATTCCCATTCACAAACCTACTGCTTAGGCTGTCCTCCAGCCTGCGAGGTCCATTCAGAGTGTCTTTAATGCTTCAGTTTAGAATATTGCAGTATTGCCAGCTTTGGGCTATTTCATCTTATACCATACATAATTATGATGTATACATGTTATATATTGATAATTAAAGTTCAAAGCCTTTATTAAACATGTGAGACTGGACAATGCTCTAAGTCAGAATCTGAGAGTCAGTGGTTTTCTTGTGGTTCTTGCCTTTGAGTCGGTTCAGCCCGGAACTGAGGGCAGATAAGGAAGGAGGCCTGGCAACACTGCTCACCTGCTCTCACGACCACGTGGCCGTGACCTAGACAGTGTTCTGCCCCCTCGCTGGGGTGGCGGTGGAAGTGTGGGCAGAATGTGAGCCCGCAGTAACTGGCACAGGAGGACACCTGGGGAGTAAGAAAGTGTTAGCCAGAAGGGAAGAGACACACCTGGGAAACCTGTGCAAGACTGGGCCTTCCATCCGCCTGCGGCGCTGGGGCAGCAGGACGGCTAAGGCAGAAACGCGCGTTGCTGGCCTTTCAACTCCCCTTGCACGAGTCCAGGACAACGATCATCCTCACAACGCAGAGATCAAGTGGCTTCCCACTCTTGAGGAGAATGTATTCAGCTTGCATTCACCATTTTATTCCGGCAGGTGAATACTCCTTCTCTCAGGCCCTTCCCTCCCCCAGAAGCTATTAGTGCAGAGCCCGTGGCTGACGCAGCCCTTCTGGAAGGGCCCCTGCCCATTCCCTGTGCCTTTTTCGGCTCTGCCCTCCACCCAAGAGCTCTCTCAGCATGCCCCCTGGGCTTCAGCCAGTCCTTCCCTCCTGCACTAGGACATGACGCGTGAGCCGGTGCTTGGACGCCACAGCGCACACGGAGGGACGCCCGGGGACAGACGCGCGGGCCGTCTCTCCTTCGGCACTTCAGCCCAGGGATCCAGGCTGGAGGGGCGGCAGTCTTCTCCCACCTGGGTTAAATAGGCCATTTATTACATCCTGAGCAGAAATTATTGAACTGTTCTCCAGCGTTTCTTCAAGCTGGCCAGCAGCAGGGGCCGCTCACCGACTTAGGGCCTACTGGACGCTCCGCAGTATAGCAGCGGGGACAGAGCTTTGCCAGTCCTTTGGGAGGGGCTGTATTTTCACCTTGCTTACCAGGACCTCAATGGATCAAATCCCACCCAGGCATCTCAACAAGACAGGGGTGCAGATGAAAAAAATCCTTGTGTTTTTGCCGGTCTCTATGTAGTTCAGGAAATTGTTTCATCTTGCTCAGTTGTCATTATGAGAAACAGGCTGCCTATTTTTGAGGGGTTTCCACTTCCAGCTGCCGAAGAGATACTATACTTTCTGAGGAAAAGGATGGTGCCCTTTTCTGCCCTCTGTAGGAGAGATTTTTTTTTTTCTTTTTGGAGGACATTTTAAATTATGACCATAAAATTTCATGACCTCACTTACTGGGTATTATTCTTTTTTTTTAGAGGGTAAGCTGGTCCCCACCACCCCACCACCACCCCCAGAGGATCAAGGTATTCATTTCCTTCCTTTCTTCTACGGCATGTTCTGGATGCCTTCACTGCTAGGCACAGGACAAACAGTAAAAATGATAGATTTCCTGCCCTTCTAGGTCAAACAGAGGAATACAAACATTTTAAAATTAAGTGCTATGATATTGATGCTGTCACAGTCATCTGTGCAGAGTATAGTTGGGGCGTAATAAAAGGCTAGGGATTTAAATGTGGGGGCAGGCTCATAAATACCGAAGAACAACACGGGAAAGTGTTGACAGGAAGAGAAAGGGATGTTAGCCTTCCTGGAAGAAGGATCCGGGAGAGCAAAGTCCAGATGGAGGCAACACTTGATATGCTGTGGGAGTTGCAGAAAGTCTGAATCATTTGCAACTGGGGTTAGAGGGAGTGCAAAGGACAGTGCGGATGAAGTAGGCAGGGAAGCATCATGGAAGAACTGGACGCCACAGCTTAAGAGTTTGGATTTTCCTGTAAGAAAATGGGAAAGCCACAGAAGAGTTATAAGCCAGGGTAGAAAATTGATGCCAAGGAAACCGAAAGGGCAGTTATGAGGCTCTGAGCTTAAGACAGCAGCAGGGGGACTGGAGAAGAGGAGCAGCAACTAGAAATGTTGGAGGCTGAATGACTGTGACTTAATGTTCATTTTCCTGGGCTCCAAAATCACTGCAGACGGTGACTGCAGCCATGAAATTAAAAGAGGCTTACTCCTTGGAAGGAAAGTTATGACCAACCTAGACAGCCTATTAAAAAGCAGAGACATCACTTTGTCAACAAAGGTCTGTCTAGTCAAGGCTATGGTTTTTCCAGTGGTCATGTATGGATGTGAGAGTCCCTTGGACTGCAAGGAGATCCAACCAGTCCATCCTAAAGGAGATCAGTCCTGGGTGTTCATTGGAAGGACTCATGTTGAAGCTGAAACTCCAATACTTTAGCCACCTGATGCAAAGAGCTGACTCATTTGAAAAGACCCTGATGCTGGGAAAGACTGAAGGCGGGAGGAAAAGGGGACGACAGAGGATGAGATGGTTGGATGGCATCACCGACTCAATGGACATAGGTTTGGGTGGACTCTGGGAGTTAGTAATGGACAGGGAGGCCTGGCGTGCTGCAGTTCATGGGGTCGCAGAGTCGGATACGACTGAGCGACTGAACTGAATATTCCAATGGATCCAAGGAGACAGAAGTCCAAGGTTATTTTAGTTTTCCACTGAAAGTTTCTTTCACTGAAAAGGAGTTTTAGAGGAAGAGTAGGTTTGACCGGAAGTTTGACTTTAGACATGTGGATTTTGAAGTGCTGGTGGAATGCTCATGGGGAATGGCAGTGTCCATCAGGCAGATGAATAAACAGGTCTAGAGCTCAGTGGAGAGATTAGAGAGAGAGCTAGCATAGAGATTCAGATCTGAGCACCATCAGATATAGGCTTTTAGAAGCCAAGACCACGTCCCATGGAAAGTGTGTGTGTATGTGCTAAGTCACTTCAGTTGTGTCTGACTCTTTGCGACCCAATGGACTGCAGACTGCCAGGCTCCTCTGCCCAGATTCTCCAAGCAAGAATTCTGCAGTGGGTTTCCATTTCCTCCTTCAGGGGATCTTCCCAATCCAGGGATTGAACTTGAGAGTTTCTTATGTCTCCTGCACTAGCAGGCGGATTCCTTACCACTAGCGCCACCTGCATGGCCTGAAAAAGGCCAAAGGACAGAGCCTTCAATGGAAAAGGCTAATAGTTAAAGGGGGCTTCCCTGGTGGTTCAGCAGTAAAGAATCTGCCTGCCAATACAGGAGATGTGGAGTCAATCCCTGGGTTGGGAAAATCCCCTGGAGGAGGAAATGGCAACCCATTCCAGTAATCTTGCCTGGGAACTCCCAAGGACAGGGGAGCCTGGCAGGATACAGTCTGTAGGGTTGCAAAGAATCGGACACAACTTTGCAACTACACAAAACAACAACAGTTAAAGGACAAATAGGGAAGAGTTCGCAGAGGGCAGAGAGAGAAGACAGTGGGAGGCGCAAGTGTCTCTTTTGGCTTCTGGGAAGCAACTCTTGGAGGTCATACGTTCTCTCCATCTCCCTGAATCTTTTGGCCTTTCTGGTTCTCTCTTTGTATTGGTTTTATCTCTTTCTCTCTAAGGACACCTTTCTCTGCTCATTCATAATTTCTGACCCTCATAACTTTGGGCTCACATGATCAAACAACTGCCTCTAGAATCTCTTCATAGACCATGACCTTTCAACTCTTACTCCATACTGTTGTCTATTTCAAATTCCTGAGCAAGGAAGAATCTGATAGGTTTAACTCTTCTTGTAGAGCCAGGTCACATCAAGGATCCAGGCTACACTGACCAGGTGTGTGCCCACATTCCAATCACCTACGGTCCCAAGAGTCTCGGGCATAAAACATGGCTGTCTGTGTTCATCCCTCTGAGAGGAGATATGGGCGAGGAGAGAAGAATGTGGTTAGTTGGGCTGAATGACATCTGTAGTTTAAGAAAGTTTATGGAAGGGATTCTTCAACAATGGCAGACCCTATATCACAGTCAAGAAAGTATCCTAGTGATGTGGATGCCAGCTGCTGGGATGGTGGGGAGGGATCTGGTTGCTGTGAGTGGGCAGTGAAGGAGGGACGGAATTGGAGAGGTAGAACTGTGGTCTCCCCTTCATCAGCATCTTTACCTCAGACTTTATAATATAAAGGAAAAGAAGGAGGCTGACGTTGATCCAGGACACAGAGTTTAGCGATCATTGCCCTTTTTCTCACTTCTCAAACATATACTTTATTATTTTAGGTATTTGCTCCTGTTCAGTACTAGAGCAGTGGGTTTGGACCTATGAGCACAGATAACAGAACTATCCTTAGAATATGGAGAAGGGATCCCTTTGAATGATACTGTGGGAGGGAAATAAGAAGTGATGTGGGTAAGTATCAGGAAAGGGAGGAGGCTGACAAAAGACATTAAGTCCACTCTGCAAGGCCCTTCCCCCTTCGCTCCCTTCACTTCTTTACTTCTCCTCACCTCCCTAAGAGTTAACAGGTAATCAAACGATCCTGCAGATTCTGAGATATTCTAAATGGATCCCCTAGAAAGTCCAAGGTAAGGGAACCATCCTGGTCCTGTAAGACCAAACAGGCTCTGCTGTTGAGGGCACTCACCAGGGAAAGCTAGGCTGCCTGTAGGCTTGTTTTATGATTCCTTTGGGATGCTCCGTGATGCTGATTCATTGGCAGGGGTTTCTGCCAGTCCTGACAGCAGGCTAGGGCAGCACACCCAGGTGTCACAGACTACTCATAAAGTATGACAGAGCTCATTGGCTTTTATTATATGAATTCTCTCATTATTCTCATAACAGAATGTCTCTCACTGACTCTCATTATATAAACTCTCTCATCATATGAATAAGAGAACTGAGGTCTGAAGAGGTGAAGTCACTTGCCCAGGGTCACATAGTTGGTGGCAAAACCAGCAACAGAACACAGGCTCCCCAACTCATGGTTCAATGTTGTTGTTACTGCTATTATTTTAGTACAGTCATTTCCCACTACTTTAAACATAGCCTTCCACTATCCGGTATAGGCTCCGCCAGAGTCCTGGATTTTCCTGAAAAGATGACATTTCATGTGGGTTGTGGAATGTGAGCAGGGCTCAGCAGGCAAAAAGGTGAGGCAAAGGGTGTGACTGGGGCTAAGTGTGCAGGATCTACTGCCTGGGAGGAGGTGATGATCATGCCTGGACACAGAGGCCTCTCATGGCCTCTGTCTGAATTACCAAAAACTCGGAACTACCTGCCTTCAGCTTGTCATCCTTCCCAAGTAGACACAGTAGCTGCAGTGCCCACCATCTTGCCTGTCCGTGCTCTGACATCTAACCTACTGGCTTCTTCCCTCTTCTCACTCACTCTCCCACTGCTGCTGTCCTTTCCACCAAGAGCACCTGGAAATCCTTCTTCAGAGAAAACCAACGACCCTATGCCATCACGTTTTTCATTTAACATATACCTCCTGAAGCCTGGCTACCTTTCAGGGAACCACTTGTCAACCTCTCCCCTGCAGGATGCTTATTTTCTGACATCATGTGGACCACAAGGAGACCCTGGGAGGCTGAACGGAGGAGAGAGGGGTTAGCCTCCTCCCTGGTCCCCACTCTTCGTCTCATCGTTGATTCTCTGCTGTTGAACAAAAGCAGCCCATTTGAGGATGTTAACTGGCTCTGGCAGCTGCCATCATTGGTCTTCCACCAAATTTTCAAGATTGAACACTTGTCTGTTGTCAACTAATATTTTCCTAGATAAATCTCTGCATAACAACAACAACAAAAAATCTCTGCATAACATTTTTTTCAACACTCCTTTCTCGAGATATTCCTCCTCAGTAACTACTTGAACACTCATGACTTAAACAACCACTTCTGGATCTTGAGCTGAAACTTTCCTAAGAGTTCTAGTTTGCACATGGGATATCTTCAGTACTGGGTATTCCGCAGGCCCAGCAAATCCAACTGGACAATAAGCAACCCCTAATTTCCAAGCAGCCCTTAGACCTCTGTTTCCTCCCAGGCTCCTCCTCCTCAGCAAATTACTGTACTACTCAGCTAGCCACCCACATCGGGAACGTGCTGGGAGGTGAAGGGCGAGTATCCCAGACTTCATTCTGTCTCTCACTTACAATATATAACCAGAATCAAGTCATAATAATTTTACCTCAAGTCTTTTTTTCATTTCTACTTCCTCTGCCTTAATCAAGGCATTACCTCTTTTCATTTAGGTTTTTGAAATGGGCTCCTAACTGCTGCCCTGGCCTTCAATGAATTCTACTCTAATCTATCCTGTAGGCTATACAGTCATAGTGATTTTTCTAAAATAGACCTATAGTCACATCACTCTCTCCCTAAAGTCCCTCAATAAACCTTTATGTCTTGAGAGGAAATGTATAGCACTCAAGGCTTCCATGTTTGGGACCCTTTCAACCTGGCTATTCTTATCTCCACACTCACTATTTGCATTCATGGAATGTCAAGTCCCTAAGGAAGTCATGCTCTCTCACGTTTTTGCAATATTTGTTGCTAGTCCTTATTGAGACGTTACTATATAAAAGCATCTCTGTTACTTGATCTCTTCCTGCTCACAACTGCATGTGGTCAGTTACCATTTTCCCCCAGTTGACAGATGGAGAAAGTGAAGCAGAAATAAGTAACCTCACTAAGCTCACACAGCTAGCGATGGAAACAATTTCAACTCCATCAGTCTCTCTCTAAAACCAATTCTTTTAATCACTATTTACAGCACTGTCATACTGAAAGATCCTTCTTTCTTCATTTAGCTTACCTTGTACTCCTCCGCATTCTGACTGCGACCATCAAAGTTCTGAAAAACCTCTCACAAAAGTATCAACGAGGGACTCAAAAGAGAAAATTTTCCATTCTCTTGTTACTTGATCTTTCAAATGCTTTCAACCATTGGTTACTCCATAGGCCTTGAAATAGCGTCTTCCTTGACTCATGTGATGATCTGCCCCTGGTTTTCTGCTTTATCTTTGGATGAGCTTTCTCAGCCACCTTTGTTGTTCAGCCTTCTCTACAGAAGCTTAACACTGGGGTTTCAGTTTCTTCATCCTCTTCTCCTTATGCTTTTTGTACTCAGTGATCTTATCCACGTTCCAGCTTTAATGTCCATCTATCTATTGATAACTTCAAAATTTGCATCCAGGCTCCCCCTTTGTTCTACAAACCCTTTTGAACCAGGGCTTCTTTCATATTACTTGAATTTCTCAAAACCATCCTACACTCAACATATCTGGAACAGAATTTGTTTTCTCCCTGATACTGCTCTTCCATGTACCTCAGCATCACCTTCCACCAAGACAATCTAGAAACGTTTATAGCCCATCAACCAAGAGGACTAAGAACAAAACTGCCATCCAAGTTAGATTTATTTCGCTTACTAAAGCCTGCAGAGAAGCACTCCAGGAGAATCGTGGGTTGTCTCAGTAAGAGAAGAGTTTTTAGGAGCTTCTTACAGGATTTGGGCTTATAGTGCAAGGTTGTAGTGAGCATTTAAAAACACAAGGTATACAGCTTTGAAATGGACGTTGTCAAAAAGCCAGGGACATGCAATGACTGTTCTTTTCTTAAAATCTAGAAGTCAGGAGAGTTTAAGTAGGCTGAAAGTAGTCTCTGCTACAAAGTAGCAATTACATGTTAGTCAGAAGAGAGATGTTGAGAATGTTCTTGTCTGTCTTGTTCCAGACATGTCATGGAGTAGCTTTCTCGAAATATTGTCCGTAATTGTCATTTGAGTTTTAGCACTTCCCAGTTTTAGTTATTTTTGGAAAAAGTGACTTGAA
>NC_057410.1:42908284-43036790 GCF_019320065.1 Cervus canadensis
CACAATGTCAGGATCCATAAAGGTGATATTGTCATTGGGAAAACCCGAAATAAACAAAAACAAACAAACAACACCCCCCCTCCCAAACCCAAAACACACCACAAAAAGGTATACTGATGATAGAGACTTCCTTGGTACTTGTTCTGGTGGAGTGGAAAAAAGTACTTCTTAATGATTTCTGACCACAAACCTGACCTCAGGAAAATTTGGGGAAAGAATTAAATGCATTCATTTAACCCCATGCTTAAAATTTAGTTAAAATGGCACACCAAATTCTGTTCATGTACTGAGCAGTTCTTTCTTGGGATTCCTTCTCTCTCCCTTTCACATGTGTTGCTAAAAGAAGGTAATGGACAATTCAGCTTGGAAATCAATCACCTAAACCCTCAGGTTCACAAGAAATATTATATTTATATATATAAATATATACATATATATAATATATCTTTATTTCTTTTGTGGCTGTACCATACAGCTGACTTGTAGGATCTTACTTCCCTGACCAAGGATTGCACCCACATCCTTAGCAGTGAAAACTTGGAGTCCTAACCACTGAATCACCTGGGAATTCCCAGGAATACTTTATATTTTAAAGTTACTGTGGATAACAAATTTACTAATTGCTTTGCTACTGCAAAAAAACCCTCCATGCTTCCAGCCTTTAGCACGGGATTCCTACGGCTCATTCAACCACACTGTTTCCTTGCTGCGTTTGGAGACTCTCTGCCCACGGCCCAGTCTCAAAAATAATGTCACATTTTCTGAGTTTTGTCCACCACTTCTAGTACTAAATTCTTAATACAGTAATGTATTGCTGCAAACAAATAACTCCTCAACGTAGGGAGTTAACGTAAGAATTTAACCATCCTTTATGTTCCCGTGGTTTTGGTGGGTTGTTTTCCTGTTGGTTTCCCGTGGTTCACTCACGCAGGTGTACTCACCTCTAGTACTGACTGGAGACCGGTCCCTGTTTCACACGATAGAGGCAGCATTCCAAGAGAAATTGCATGAGTAAGTACTTAAGCCTCTGCACGTCTCACAGTTGCTGATATCCCCACGGTAAAGCAAGTCAGACGGCTAAGCCCAGAGTCAAGTGGGGGCCATTGAAAGTTATGAATATTGGAAAGTGTGATTCATTGGGAGTGGTTAGTGTACAATGTACCACAATGAGGTAGAAGCCAGACTGCTGCTTTTATATGACAACATAGCCAACCAGTTTCAACTTTGTTAAACTATTCCTACTTAGAGGATGCTAGGTTAATCAAAATAAGAGACTTGGTGAATAGTTGGATCTATCATATCTGATAAACTGTAAACATTTATTAGCAATTAATCTTTGGATAATTTTATCAATACTGACTGGTAATATATTCTACAGTAGCTGATTTCCAAAACACAAGCTCTTGAATTTAAAAAGCATGACTTTATAGAGGAATGAGCAGATTTTGGGTCACTTATTTGAGTTTCATTTCACTTAGTATATTGTAAAATGAAAATGTGAAGCTTCTGTTATTATTTCCTTTGCAGGGACCATGCTGTGACAATGTCTTTTGCAAACAGAGTTCATTTTCCCAACAACAAATCCACAATATCTTGTTATATATTCTGACACCAGTGAGTCTTTGATGCCTTTAACTGTTTTTCCTTATTTCTTTGTTTTTCTTTTTTCTTTTTCTCTTTGTCTTTATACAGTAGCACACATATTATTTATAACTGCAATAATTTATCAGATTAGCTAAAACTCTTTCCCAGGCCAAAAAAGAAAAAAGTTGTTAGTGATTTTGAATTTTCTACTGTCAATAGTATGTACACAAAGAAAACCAGTTCAAAAGATAAACTATGAAAAAATTGACCTCAAAAAACTTTCTTGACATTTTTAACTCTTTTCCCAGAAATTTCACCACCACTCAAATGTATTTGAGATAGCAGTTAGATTGAGTAATGCTATATTTAAAATAAGATAAAAGCCAAAATTTTTTATTTCAACATGATTAAATATATTAATTTCCAAGATGGATAATCATACAAGATAACATTTGAGAGCTTATCATGTACTAGATATTATGTTTAGTTCTTTTTAGGTATTATTTTATTTGATTCTTTAAAGCAGGCCTATGAATTATCATTCACTGTTTTTTTAACTTTTTAAAAATTGAATATAGTTGATTCATAACATTATATTAGTTTGAAGTGTACAATATAGCAATGTGATGTTTTTATAGATGATACTCCATTTAAAGTTATTATAAATAATTGACTGTATTCCCTGTATATATTCCTTGTATATATTACATTCTTGTATTTTACTTATTTTATACCTAGTAATTTGTACCTCTTAATCTCTCTCCTCTATCTTGCTCCTCCCCTGACTTCTCTCCCCACTGGTAACCACTAGTTTGTTGTCTGTGTCAAGGAATCTGTTTCTGTTGTGGTATATTAACTCATTTGTTTTGTTTTTTAGATTCCACATATAAGTAATGATATACAATATTTACTTTTCTCTATCTGACTTCACTCAGCAAAACAGCCTCCAGTTTCATGCATGTTGTTGCAAAACCGTATTGTTTGTTGTGGCTGAGTAATATCCTTGCGAATCCACTTATTAGTTCTAACAGGTTTTTGGGTGGAAACTTTAGGGTTTTCTATATATGGTATCATGTCATCTGCAAAGAGCAACAGTTACCTTTTCCCTACCAATTTTTATGCCTTTTATTTATTTATTTTTCTTTTTTTTTGTCTGATTGTTATGGCTATGACTATGATCAATATTATGTCAAATAGAAATGATGAGAGTGGGCATCCTTGTCTTTCCGTGAATTTTAGAGGAAAAGCTTTCCATTTTCCACCATTGAGTATAATGTTAGCTATGAGCTTGTAAATGACCTTTTATGAGCTCATAAATGACCTTTATTATGTTGAGATATGTTTGTTCTACATATCAAACAAATGTTTGACCAACTTTGTCACCATTTTTTATCATGAACAGATGTTGAATTTTGTCAAATGCTTTTTCTGCATCCATTGAGATGATCATGTGATTTTTATCCTATATGTCTTTTTTAAAGACTATGTGACTAAACCACCACCATCAAACTCAGGATTAGATAGCTTAAAAAAATATTGAAGGTCACAGCTGGTAAGTGGCAGTGACCAAAATGTACTCAGTTCTAATTTTAAACTAATTGCCTTAACTACTAAGCTGTACTACCATGAGGACTAAGGGCTTCCCTGGTGGCTCAGAGGATAAAGCGTCTGCCTTCAATGCGGGAGACCGGGATTTGATCCCTGGGTTGGGAAGAGCCCCTGAAGAAGGAAATGGCAACCCATTCCAGTATTCTTGCCTGGAGAATCCCATGGACGGAGTAGCCTGGTAGGCTACAGCCCACAGGGTTGCAAAGAGTTGGACACAACTGAGCGACTTCACTTTCACTTTAAAAGAATTTTTGACTTCTCTTTTAGAAAAGTATCATTCAGTCTTATCTAACTTAATACTGTGTTTTGTGTTAGTCTCTCAGTCATGTCCGACTCTTTTCCACCCTGTGGACTCTATCACCACAGCTCAAAAGCATCAATTCTTCCATGCTCAGCTTTCTTTACAGTCCAACTCTCACATGACCACTGGAAAAACCATAGCCTTGACTAGATGGACCTTTGTTGGCAAAGTAATGTCTCTATTTTTTAATAGGCTCTCTAGGTTGTATAAGTGACATGGTGATAAATTACAGATTTCTGTCCATGGGAACAAAAAGGATGTTTCCTATGAACAAACATTTTCTGGGTAATCTGTGCCACTATCTCTAACCCCCTCTCCACACCTTTTCTTTCTTAAAGCAGAGGTGCTAGAAAATCAGTGAATAAAACAATTATAATAAAGGCAATCCCAAAGAATGCTCAAATTACCGCACTATTGCACTCATCTGACATGCTAGTAAAGTAATGCTCAAAATTCTCCAAGCCAGGCTTCACCAATACATGAACTGTGAACTTCCAGATGTTCAAGCTGGTTTTAGAAAAGGCAGAGGCACCAGAGATCAAACTTGCCAACATCTGCTGGATCATCGAAAAAGCAAGAGAGTTCCAGAAAAACATCTATTTCTGCTTTACTGACTATGCCAAAGCCTTTGACTGTGTGGATCACAATAAACTATGGAAAATTCTGAAAGAGATGGGAATACCAGACCACCTGACCTGCCTCTTGAGAAACCTGTATGCAAGTCAGGAAGCAACAGTTAGAACTGGACATGGAACAACAGACTGGTTCCAGATAGGAAAAGGAGTACGTCAAGGCTCTATATTGTCACCCTGCTTATTTAACTTATATGCAGAGTACATCATGAGAAACGCTGGGCTGGAAGAAGCACAAGCTGGAATCAAGATTGCCGGGAGAAATATCAATAACCTCAGATATGCAGATGATACCACCTGTATGGCAGAAAGTGAAGAGGAACTAAAAAGCCTCTTGATGAAAGTGAAAGAGGAGAGTGAAAAAGTTGGCTTAAAGCTCAACATTCAGAAAACTAAGAACATGGCATCCGGTCCCATCACTTCATGGATAATAGATGGGGAAACAGTGGAAACAGTGGCTGGCTTTACTTTTTTGGGCTCCAAAATCACTGCATATGGTGATTGCAGCCATGAAATTAAAAGACGCTTACTCCTTGGAAGGAAAGTTATGACCAACCTAGATAGCATATTAAAAAGCAGAGACATTACTTTGCCAACCAACATCCATCTAGTCAAGGCTATAGTTTTTCCAGTGGTCCTGTATGGATGTGAGAGTTGGACTGTGAAGAAAGCTGAGCGCCAAAAAATTGATGCTTTTGAACTGTGGTCTTGGAGAAGACTCTTGAGAGTCCCGTGGACTGCAAAGAGATCCAACCAGTCCATCCTGAAGGAGATCAGTCCTTGGTGTTCATTGGAAGGACTGACGCTGCAGCTGAAACTCCAATACTTTGGCCACCTCATGTGAACAGTTGACTCATTGGAAAAGACCCTGATGCTGGGAGGGACTGGGGGCAGGAGGAGAAGGGGACGACAGAGGATGAGATGGCTGGATGGCATCACTGACTTGATGGACATGGGTTTTTGTAAACTCCGGGAGTTGGTGATGGACAGGGAAGCCTGGCGTGCTGCGATTCATCAGGTTGCAGAGTCAGACATAACTGAGCGACTGAGCTGAACTGAGTCCCTATCCTCATGAAGCTTACAGGCCAGTGGAGATACAAAAATATGAAAGCAAAATCTAATACATATACAATCATAAAAATATAGTACATGCTCTGAAGCTAACACTCTGACCTGGAAATGTTCTTATCATCCTAGGTGATTCTGATTCAGGTGGTCAGGGGACCTCACAGGTAAGATCCTGGGAGGCCTAAACCAGAGGTTACTAGACGTGACTATATAGCAAGGTGAGTTGGCCAGCTTTCAGAAAAGGAAGATTCTAGAATTCCATTTGGCTAACTAAAGCAATGTGCTCCAAGAATCTGTATTTGTATTTACAGCAAGTCAGAAGAGTTAAAAGAGCAGTGTTTAGGAAATGCTCACATAGACAATTTTCTATGAACTCCTTATATACCTACTTCCTGTTTAGTATGAAGGTTTCAAGTAAGTACAATAAAGGAAACATATAAGAGTACACTGAGCATTCACTGAGGACTGTATATCACTCCAAATAAAGACTGAAAGGAGATATAAAGTTGCTAAGGTATTTCCTAGAGTATTTTAAAGGCTAGATCTAGATTTCTGAGAGATACTGGAAAATAGAAAATGTGAGGAAGTGAGCACACATGAAGTCCTAAGCTCTGACAGAGATAAAGGAATAAGAAAAACAAAAATGCCGTAAGAGAAACTTCTATCTGTAACAGGGCTCAAGAATAGTGTTTTTTTTCTATGAATTAGCTATTGTTTGTTGCATCTCTATACAACATTAAGCATTTTCAAAGTACTGACTTTGATTTCTACACTTTTTGGACGCAGTTTACTCTTACCATCCTCATGTTTGAAGATGATCAAACTCAGGGTTGGAGAGGTCAAATAACTTTCTAGGGGCCATTCATCTTATATGCGGCAAAACCATGATTTTGACTTGTCTGATTTTCTATTAGGACAGGTTTGAAAGCTTAAAGGAATTGTATTCTTTCACCGATTTTAAAATGCACACTGTTTCCACATTTTAATACCTAAAAACTTAGATGATGTTTTATAATTATAATTGATAGCACTTTTTTCTTTCTTAGTGGAATATAAAATTGATAGTGCTGTTGCAATCACTGGCATTTTCAATTCAATAAAATGAGGTAGCAGGTCACCTTATGCAAATATTCTCTATAGTAATAGTGAATAGTCTGCCTCCCTCCATGCCTAGTTTGCTATTCTTTATTTCCAGTCACAATCTATTTTCTTCAGCATTTAGCTTATTTTCATGTTATTGTCATAAACATCAAGATAGAAGCTTACTGTATTGTGTTGCAGACCTCAGCTGCATCTCTGAAGGACTGTTGATTACCATCAGTCTACAGATATCTTTTAAACTGATTCTATGATAAAAGGAGCTCAATTTTTTGACAAACCTACCACCACCTACTCACTTTCCAGATAAAGAAATTGAAAATTAGAGAAAGTAAATTATTTGCCCAAAGTCAGGCAACTAATAAGTGATAAAACTAGATCTTAATTTGTAGTTGACTAGCTCTTTGTTAGAGCCCTAATGTACAACACTACTTTCTACATCAAGATGTTGAAACTCATCTGTGTATTATACTCCCTCTTCATTCTTTAAGGAAAAGTCTTTAAAAATGTCACTATTTGTAGATAAAGAAAAACTTATTTTAAAATGTTATGGAGTTGAAAGGAATTAAAATGCTGGAATCATTTTGAAAAATAAGAACAAAGTTGGAGGAAATTAAGTAATTAAGACAGTGTAGTACTGGTGGAGGAATAAGCTCATGTAATAATAGAATAGAAAAAATAAATATACCCATGCAAACATGACCAATTTCCTTCTGACAAAAGAGCAAGAATATTCAAGGAAGAATAGTTTTTTTCACCAAATGACACTGAAGCCATGGACACTGACTGGCAGAAACATTAACTTTGACTTAGACTTCACACTTTGTACAAAAATTAACTCCAAAAGGAATCAAATCTAAATGCAAAACCTAAAACTGTAAAACTTGTAGAAGAGAACATAGCTAAGAAGTCATCACATACTTTTCTATTAAATAGGTAATTTTAGCATTCTCTTCTACTTTCCTTGTTTCTATTACTATCTATTTTAAAGTTATTTTCTCTGGAGTTACCCTGGGGATTATAATTAGCATCTTAATCTTCAAATTAATAACTTCATTTTAACACTGTACCAGAACTATGCTCTAAACTGGTCTTTTCCAACCTCACTTTTTGTGCTATTCTTTTTTAAAATTAATTAATTTAATTGGAGGATAATTGCTTTACAATACTGTGGTGGTTTTTGCCATATATCAACATGAATCAGCCATGGGTGCACATGTTTATTGTCATGAAAATTGCTTCTTATATATTATAAGCCCATTAACAAAATTTTATGATATGGCTTTATGTTACCTTTTAAAATCAGGGAGCAGGAGAAAAGAGTACAAACAAAAATAACATATATACTGTATTTCGTATTACCCTTGTAGTTACATTTAGTGGTGTTCCTTATTTCTTCTTTCGATTTGAGTTACTATCTATCGTCATCTCACTGTTTTTTTAACAAACTCTCTGAGGATAGGGTCTTTCCACTGAGCAAACTTAGGTCAAATACAGATGAGTCCTGTTAATGGGGCTTTTCCAGAGAGACGCCAGACGTATCAAATAGTGACAATTCTCTGGGAATTAGACTTTTGAGGAAACTTCAAAATAATTCCTCCCCTTCTAGCATCTGCTGGTCTTTTGGCTTTCTTATCTACCACACGGTGAGTCTGTTGGTTTCAAGGCTATAGTGGCACTCGGACGAGGGTGGTGGGAATAAAGCAAGTTCAGGGGCCATAAAACTCGCTGTTCTCACTAAGATTCAGCCCTCTTTCTTGAATATGTGCCTCTTGGATTATTGCAAACCTTCTGTTTAACTTCCGGAGTTCTGAAATTTAGATTCTGCCAACTTCTGATATGGTTCTCATTGCATTTATGGAGTATTCATTCTTTAAAGGCAATAACTAGAAACTAACATACTTCCCCCAAAGTGATTAGTAGCTTTTGAGAAGATGGAATGTAAGAATGAATGCTGGGAAGTCAGCCTGCAAATATTCACTACAGCAAGTGGTTCCTGAGGTTTCTGGAACCCCTCTAGTGAGGCTTTTAGTTTATTGGATCTTACTTCATCCCTGGGCTTCCCTGGTGGCTCAGATGGAGAAAAATCCTCCTGCAATGCAGGAGACCAGAGTTCGATCCCTCGGTAGGGAAGATCCCCTGGAGGAGGGAATGGCTACCCACTCCAGTATTCTTGCCTGGGGAATCCCATGACCAGAGGAGCCTGGTGGGTTACAGTCCATGGAGTTGCAAAGACTCAGACACAACTGAGTGACTACACACGCATTTCTTCCCTATAAGGTGAGAACAAAAATCTGACTAATATGCTTGCTGTTCTGATATTTGGTTTAACAAAATAATTTATACATCAGAACCAAACAGAATTTGGTTGCAACCATAATCTCTCTACTTATTTAGAATGTGTTCTTGGGCAAGTTACTTAACCTTCATTAATTTCAGTTTTTTCATCTGAAAATTGAGATTATCTGAGAAAATCATGATATATGACAGACACCATTAACATGTTGGCAATTGTAAGCAATCATTCAATTTAAGAACATCTTTTGATCACAAATGCTAGCAAATGTTTTGATGCCTGTTGTGATGTCTTCTTATAGGACTTTGACAAGTATATTTAAGTGATTTCAGGTAATAATTATTTCTAGTTCAAAGTAGGGATCATGATTTGATAAATGATATGTTTTTCTGTATGGTAAATTTATTTATCAAATATTTTAAAGTAACAAAACACTTGGTAGTTAAATATCCTTTATTTGAAAGAAACACAATTTATTGGAATTTGGACTGTTGTGAACATCCTAGGACATAAAATATTCATTCCCAAATACAGGTGGTTATTTAGTGTCAAAAACTGATTAAAAAATATAGCTAGTATGTTATTATTAATTTTTGCTTGGTGTACTTATTATTTTAAATTGAACTTAAAAAGAAAAGAACTCCTATTTTTGAACTTCAAAAAATATCCCAAACTTTAACTTGAAATTTCATATTATGTTTTTTTAAAACAAAGAACTAAATAGTTTGTTTCTCTCTTTGAAACATATAAACATAAGAGATGAAAAAAACACACATGCAATCATTTTTTTTTTCTTTCTGATATAAAAATAAGATTATGTTATGTGCACTTTACTGCATCTCTTCTCAGGTCATGTCTCATGTTTATACATTGTGATAGTCCATCTGAGCCAGCTAAAAATTATCAGGCAAGCTAGTGCATTCTTTTGGGAATTAGCTAACATCCTGTGACATGTATTTATCACAGTGATGCACATTTGGCAATGATTGGAGATATTTTCAATTGTTATGACCTACAGGAAGTGTGGGAAGTGCTATTGGCATCCACTGGGTAGAGGCCCGTGATGCTGGACAAGATAGGCCCCCATAATAAAGATGAATACAGTCCACAACATCAATAGTGCCAATTTGGAAAAACCCTGCTTAATTGTATACTTTCTCACCTCTTTCTTTTCTGTTTTTTTAATACCAAGTTGTAAAAAATCCATTTCCTTTCTTGGTTAAAAGCCTTTTCAGACAGAAAGTTTCAAATAAAGTCTCAAGTTTTCTTCTAATATTTTTATTCTTTTTACATTTAAGTCTTTAATCAATCTGATTTTTGTTTGTTTGTTTCATGCTGTGATTTGGAGTTCCAAGGAAAAAAGCCAATTTGCCAGCATCACTGATTAAATAACCTCTCTTCCTTCTAACTGTATTAAGATACAATCGCCTGGTACTGGGTGATCTCTATTTTGTTTCACTGATATATTCACATATCATCATACCAACAGCTCATAGTTTTGATTATATTAATTTTAACATCTGGTAAGCTGGTCAGGCTAACCTCCCCTTACTTTTACTGTCTCATACTTTTTGCCTATTTTTTAACATTTATGATTTTTAAGGTGATTTTGTCCAATGTTGAAAAAAATCTTTGAAATGTATATAGTCATTATATTGTAAACATAATTTATTTATAATAACAAACAGTATTTTCAATAAGTTTATATAGATATTTTATATAAAATAATAAAATCTATTGTTTTTTACTTCTATCATAGTTTTGCTAATATATTTCTCTATTTTTATTGCTCTCTAGCTTTTCATTGGATAAATCTACTTAAATTTATTTATCTAATCTACTATTGATGGATATGTGACTTGTTTCCAGTTTTTGGCTCTGACAAATAATACGGTTATAAATGTACTTACACATGTCTCTTGATGTACTTATCTGTGAATTTTTCTGGGTATATATGTAGTCATAGAATGCCACTGTCATAGGGCATGCCCATGTTCAGCTTTAGTACATACCACCAAAGAGTTTTCCAACATGGTTGTTTCAATTTGTATTTCTACCAGTAGAGTCTGAAAACTCCTATTGCTTTGCAAAATCCTCTCCATAATGGTACATTTTTTTTTTTACAGTTGATGAATCTATATTGACACATCATTACCATCTAAAGTTCAGGGTTTATATTAGGGTTTACTCTTAGTGCTGTATATTCTATGGATGCATTTGATGTTTTACGCTGACCTAAGTGGTCTAATTTAAACATTTTATTTTGTTGTGATTGATGATGACACATAGAAATGCAATACTTTTAAAAATGACCTTCTGTCCAGCAAACTTGCTAAATTTACTTATGGATTAAAATTTTTTTCTATAGGTTTTATGGAATTTATAAAATACTTTCAAATTATCTGCAACTAGTGTTACATTTCTTTTCTGATTTTTCAGGTTTATTTTTTCAATTTTTTTATACCTTGCATTTGTTTTTCTTGTCTTAGTGTTCTGGCTATGCCTGCTAGTACAATAGAATTGTGATATGCTCTATGTTTCCAAACATTTTTTAAGCTGAACTTGAATATCCTGAAACTTTTGTGGGGAGGTGAGGATAGAGGGTATTACGACAATGTATTCATACTCTAGCAATCTAGATTACTTATTTAAGGGTGAGTTTATTTTGTTTCTCTTTGGATGCAGGATACTTTCCAGTCTCTGGGCCAGAGTGCCTTAACTTCACTGACAGTCACAGTGAAAGACACAAGGGTTGCTTGTGTCATGGGCTAGTGGTTCACTTGGGCTTCCCTAATGGCTCAGAGGTTAAAGCGTCTGCCTACAATGCGGGAGACCTGGGTTCGATCCCTGGGTCGGAAAGATTCCCTGGAGAAGGAAATGGCAACCCACTCCAGTATTCTTGCCTGGAGAATCCCATGGGCGGAGGAGCCTGGTGGGCTACAGTCCACGGGGTCACAAAGAGTCGGACACAACTGAGTGACTTTAACTAACTAACTAACTAACTAGTGGTTCACTTGCAAGCAGTTTGGGGCTTTCCTGGTGGCTCAGACAGTAGACTCCACCTGCGTTGCAGGAGACCCGGGTTTGATCCCTGGGTTGGGAAGATTCCCTGGAGAAGGAACTGGCAGCTCACTCCAGTATTCTTTCCTGGAGAATCCCATGGACAGAGGAGACTGGTGGGCTACAGTCCATGGGGTCACAAAGAGTCAGACATGACTGAGCAACTAACACTTCGCAAGTAGTTTGTTCACTGTGTGTCCCCTTTTCTTTTCCAAAGCTGGTACGCTTTAGTGACTGTAACAAAGAGGGCTCAACTTGTCTATCTCACATCTCAGTTCTTTGGGAAAAATTAGCTTATTTTCTAAGGAGCAAACATTGCCATGAATAAATGCAAGCCAGGCTCTCTTTGGAGTCGAGTTGGCTTTGATTTTCAGTTCCGTTCTCTGCTGCTCTGACCTTGGCTCTGGTCTGCACAGCTCTGCTCTTTAGGATCCCATCAGACACACAGCCCTGCTCACCTCCTCCAGGCACCGCAGCCTGCTTGGTTTGAGAGGGACAGAGAAGAGGGATTATATTTGGGACAAGGCCTGAGACAGCCATCCTCCTTATCTCTCTTTTAGAAAAAAACAGCAGCTGTTTCCAGCATTTTTGTTTATAAAAGGATAGTGAATATTCTCTATTAAGTTACCTATAAGTTTTATCCTATTTTTAGATATTCGGAAAGGAATAAAATTTTGCACATTTTAATAGGGGAGAAAAATCCCCCTATTTTCAAGGAGTGTCCTTTTCAGTAAGATAAGTGCTGCAATTCTTTTTTGAAAAGAAACATAGAAAAGAAAAATTTTGAAAAAAAATATTACAAATAACTCATCTGAATGCTGAAATGTGAGTATTGCGTGCTGCAATTCATGGGGTCGCAAAGAGCCGGACACGACTGAGCGACTGAACTGAACTGAACTGATAGTGAAGGCCACGTCTAGTAAATTCCTTGAATTCTTTTGGAAGAAATGTTTGTAGAATTCTTATTAGGAATATGCTTTCTATGACACTTTAATAGTAGTTCTATTTTTATCTGGAAAGAAATGAACCCAACAATACTAATTTTCTCATTTAATGGATTTTCTTCCCTTAAATAGGCCCAATTCTCTAATCTGGGGTGTGAAGTAGCTTCCTTTAGCCCATGCAGAAAAGTGTGCTTACATTATATATAGGAAGTACATTCAAGTAAAATATGATCTTAACCTCTCTTTGGGAACTTAAGAAGTCTATTCCTAATTTCCTTTCATGTATCAATTTAGAGGCTGGTTTTGTGACATCAAGGCTTTTAAATTACACATTAAAAAAAAAAGGAAAAAAAAGAAATTACACATGAACAATTTTATGCCATGTGCCAACTGGTAGGAAAGAACACTTTTTTAAATGCATGAAAAAATACAAAGAATATGATTTTATTGATTTAGTAGGTATTTCATTGTGTGCCTACTCTGTGTTAGGGCTGCTCAAATCACTGGAAAAACTGAAGAGCAAGACAAATGAAATACCAGTCTGAAGTCTTATTCTACAAATGTAAGAATATAAAAATTTCTCACTTGAAAACATCAAGCATTTCTTTTAGTCTGATAGTAATTAAAGAAAAAAACAAAAAACTGAAGCCTTGACCCTCACTAGATATTGTTTCATTATTGCCAAGGACATCTTTTAAAATAACAGATTTGATCCATTATTCCCCTGTTTAAAAATCTTTGATAGTTACCCAGGGATAAAGAGTTTTTAATGTTTTCACCGTATTCCTAACTGGCCTGCTTTTCTAACATCTCAGACTATAACATGGGCACATGGAAACACTCAAACAATAAATAACAGTAATTATTGAGTGTCATCTGCCATATATTGGCATAAATTAGCTTCCAAAATACACCTGTGAAAAAGACAGACAGTATCTGCCTTCATAGAGCTTACAGTTTTACAGGAAAGATAATTAAAAGAGGATCATAGAGGGAAGCTTTTATTTTCTAAGCCTGGGAACGGACGCTGTCACTTCTGCCCATGTTCCTTTCCCCAGAACCTAGTCTTACTGTCAGGGAATCTGGAGATGTGACATAGCCACCCAGGAGTGGAATGAAATGGGTGAGCATTTAGCAAGTTTTGCCACAGTTTTTGAAAAACTTTGTGCATAAATGAGTAAGTGAATGAACAGTGCTTTTAAATTTCATAGGAAAAGGAAGACACATCTCAGAACATAATCCCTTCCTTCTTGAGAAGGTATTTTCTTAGTGTTCTGTTTGGTAGAATTCTGGGTGTTTAGTTAGTTGAGACACTTAAGTCAGATAAAGAATGAAGAATGTTTAAGGTCAATTACTTATTGACAGGAGACACAAGTAATGTAGGCATTTTTATTTTGCTTCTTTTTTCCTGCCTATAATGTAGTCAATGCAAAATTAAAGTGTTGGGGTGGTTTTTCTTCCTTTATACACAGATTTTGATTTGGGTTCAATTAATTATTGTACAGAATTCCTTGCAACAAGAATAAAAAGCTGAATTATAGTCATAAACTGAATGAGTAATGTGGCATATGACAATCTATGTGACTATATTCATCATTTAAGTGCTCACAAATCATTAAAGTTAATCTTCCATTATAGCATTGCATGATTTCCTTATTCATTTTCTGAATATAATACTAGAATACCTTAATCTTTTTATATTTAAAAGTTCATTTTAAATTAATCCCTGTTAAATCAAAGAAATTATATGTTAAAGTGCATTTTCTTTTACACATCTCTAACAAATGTCATTGCCCATTATAAATATGAGTGTTAGTGGTGACTCATACTTGGTTGATTTTCTATTGTTACAGTGAGAAATTTCCAGGATTCAAAATATTTATTTGATAAAAATCAAACCATCTGAGAACTAGAAGATATAGAAAAGTCAGCTAGTCAAACACTCTCATTTTACAGATTAGGAAATTTAGTAACTGGATAAAGTAAGATAAAGTAACTGGACCGAGGTCCTAGAACCTTCTAGCAACAAAGTGGAGTTTGATACCCATGCTCATAGTCTAAATATTTCTATTCTCATCAAATTTAAACTTAGTATATGTAAAATCCTCCTATTAAGCATATATTAATAGTTTCTTTCCCAAATAGATATACATTTGTGTTTACAGTGAATATATAAGATGAATAAAATCAATATTGATAGATAATTATACAAATATTCCAGTGAGTTTTTATTATTTTACTACTAAGATCTCTTAATGAAATACGTGTGCTGTTTAATGGTGGAAGAGGCTTGTATATTTGGACATAGTAAGGGTTAAAGAGAAACTATTTAGAAAATGAATATCCCCAGAAAAACTTGCAGTATTGCAATCCAGTCGCATACATACATGCAACACACACATACACACACTTTAAACTAATTGCTGTCTTTTTGATCAGTGATGCTCATCAGTTACAATTATCACTATTGGTATTTAAGTATCCATCATTCAGTCATTCATAGATTCACTCATTTAACAAATACATAGAGTTTATACTGTGTGTCAAGCACCAGAGATGCTTAGTGGATATTTTAATAGCCATACAGAAATATGGAGAAAGATATTAGAGTTCCGAACTCACTTATTTACACATCATAACTTCTAAGGGCTGTGCTATACATGTAGGATAAAATCAAAAGGAAGAGGTCCTTGGAGGGAACTGCAGCTTAACTTGAGTGATCTTAATCTCTGAAATTAGGCTAAGGCACCTCAGTATGCCCGTGCCCCTAGGAGACTAGAAACAGTATACCTTAATCCTCTCTGGAAGAAGATAATGTAATTTTAGTATCCAATCTGTTTCTACCAACAATTTCTCAGTTACAATGCCTGATACTAAAAACCAAAATAAGAGAAACCAACTTGAAAAAAATAAAGCAGTAAAAACAGTTGAAAGAGTCAAGCCCTATGATCTTAAGGAAATTGTATTGGGAAAGATGTTTTGTTGTCTATGAGAAGCCCCAGTAGGGAAATTGCACACACACACACAAAATTCCTGGAATTCTGAAATAAGGTCATGTCACATGCAGTAGATAATGACATGCCTCTTGAAAGGTCATTTCTAAAATGCATTTGATCCCTGATAGAGTGTTTGACCGTAAGACATCAAGTGATTCTTCATCTAGAACTGTCCAGTGTAAGACATATGAGAGCAACCAATTCATAAATAAGATCAGGCAAGACCAGTACTAATCTTAGAAGATGGAAGGGCTAAATCCAGACTGAACACGGGCAATCTGCATGGGCAGGTGGCTCAGACGCCCACACCATTTCCCACTCTTGTCTGGTCCCCCTCCTCAGGTGACACCTATTTAGGGCATCCCTTACATTCAGCTGACAGAGAAGAAAAATGCCTGAGCTCTACTGGCCACAGCGCATGTGCGTCAAGATAAGAATACATGCAGACTCATAGGCAGTGCAAGTAGCCTGGCCTTGTCGTTAGGGGCCTGAAGGAGACAGATAGGAAGATCAGAAACAAAAAAAGGATTGGGGTAGAGAGGCACACTCATGGATGTATAGGGGTGAGAAAAAGTATGAAGTTTTCATATCATGTGTTATCTCCACAGGAGAGGGGCAGGGTGAGGGGAAGGGGGTGGGAGAGAGACTCAAGAGGAAGGGGATAGAGGAATACTTAGAGCTGATTCACATTGTTGGATAGCAGAAATGAACACAGCACTGTAAAGCAATTATACCCCAATTAAAAAGTAAAATAAAATACTCCATATATATATATATATGGAGTATATATATATATATATACTCCTTAAATGTGAATTTTTAAATTTTTTCTTAAGCTTTTTGGGTCTCAGTTGATAACTGATAGATGTGAATTCATATTTAAGCATATTTCATCACATCAGAAAACAGATTTTTAAACCTCATAAAATTTGTGTAGCATATTTAATTAACCAAACAATGTTTTCTGCAAGTAGTATAATTTTTAAACCTCTAGAGGACTGACTATATAGTCGATGTTTTGGAAATGTTTATGTTTGACATACTCTATTATATTATACTCTATTGATACACTATTATATTATTAGTCTTTCCTTAAATTATAAGTGCTAAGTAGATTTTCAACATTATAAAATTTTCTGATAATGGTGTGTGTGTGTATTTGAAGTATGTGTATTTGAAATAGAAAAATCCATCAAAGATTTTCGAATAATGAGTATGATATTTGTATACAATTAAAAAAAACTCAGTCTAAGAGTATGTTGATTAGATAAGAAAAACAAATGATAAGAAAGGTGTGCTCTGTTTAACATTATGCAGAAGAAAGCTGTTTACATGCCAAAAACAAAAGACATGATATTCAGCCTGATAATATTTTTATTGATTTAATATTCAACATGCATTTGTGCTGAAGTGGGAGCTACTCACTCCTAGAAGCATAGATGCCTTTAAGTAAAGCACTGAAGAGGTTGGTAATAGTTAATAAAACAGATTTCAAAAGAAACACTTAAATTCTATCCTTTAAAAATTCATCTAACCACTAGTTTATAATTTATAGGATTACTTGGCTGATTTCAAAAATATACAAAATATTTTTTCTGTATGTGTCAATTTCTACAATGAATTTCTTTCAGAGATTTTGAAAAATATGTTTTATGGTGAATAGTTTATTTACACCCATTTTTTTGCTTTCTTCTTTTTTTTTTCAGTTTTGCTACTGCTAAGTTTATCTTTAACTTGTTTATCTTGGGCAAACTCAAATTCTAGCTCTACTGGGTGTCAGCTGTATGAACGTGAACAATTGATTAATACATGACAATGACAGAATAATAATTCACAACACAAAATTGTGGTGGAAACTGAAATTATGCATGTAACTAGCTTAAGATAGCACTTGGGGCATTTGGTAAGCACTAAATAAATGTTGACCATTGTTACCAGCATTATATATGTATGCACGTGCTATGTCGCTTCAGTTGTGTCTGACTCTTTGGGACCTCGTGGACTGCAGCCCGCCAGGCTCCTCTGTCCATGGGATTCTCCAGGCAAGAATACCGGAGTGGGTTGCCATGCCCTCTTCCAATTGTATAGGCATATATATGTATATCTCAGTCTGCTTGAGCTTCCATAACAAAATACTACAGATTGGGTGGTTTGAAGAAGAGAAATTTATTTCTCACAGTTCTAGAACCTAAAGAAGTCCAATATCAAGGTGAAACTGATATGGTGTTTTGCGAAAACACTTTTTTTGGTTTACAGATAGCTATCTCCTCACTGTGTCCTCACATAGTAGAGACAAAAAGAACTCTTCCTCTTCTTTTAATGCCACTGTCCTGTCTGATCCAGGACCCACCATTGCAACTTCGTTTAACCTTAATTAGCTCCTAAACATCCTGCTTCCAGATTCAGTTACATTGGGGGTTAGGGCTACATGTCACCGACTCTATGGGCCTGGGTTTGAGTGGACTCCGGGAGTTGGTGATGGACAGGGAGGCCTGGCGTGCTACAATTCATGAGGTCACAAAGAGTCAGACACGACTGAGCGACTGAACTGAACTCAAATGATAATTCAGGCTTCCCTGGTAGTTCAGACAGTAAAGAATTTGCCTGCAATAAAGGAGACCTGGGTTTGATTCCTGGTTTGGGAAGATCTCCTGGAGAAGAGAATGACTATCCACTCCAGTATTTTTGCCTGGAGAATTCCATGGACAGAGGAGCCTGATGGGCTATGGTTCATGAGGTCACAGTCAGACATAATTGAGTGAATAACAGTTTCACTTTCACAGTTCGGTCTATAGCAACATATTTATAAAATATCTATCAATATTTATTTTATTGAAGGAGTCACATGCATAAAACATGAATATATTGATACAAAACATATAACTATGCCTTATAGAAATAAATACATAATATATATTTGCATATAGCATTGTCTATATTTGTGTTTAATGTATAAAATAATGGGTTTCCCTGGTGGCTCAGGCAGTAAAGAATCTGACTGCAATGCAGGAGACCTGGGTTCAATCCCCAGGTCAGGAAAAAATAATATATTTAAGTTTTTCTTATAGGAATATAATTCTTTCTACAATGAAAACTAGATTTTTGTATCTATTTACCTACGTGACTGTGATTTTTAAAGAATGCCACAAAAGATGCTATTGGAATGCACATAATGTTTATACAAGAATAGATGACTGACACATTATTTAAAGATTTTCTTTTCTTATTTGTTTTCTTTACCCCCCACTTTTTCCACCAAGGTAGCAGATTGCTATAAATAACAATACATTGGTAGAGAACTGCTGTTTTTGTATGTTATTAATTTTTCCGTTAAAAAACCACATGGTCATATATTTCAGCTTCAAACATAATCTCAAAGATAGATGGTCATTCTCTTCCTGGTGAATATTGAAGAAGAAGAAAATTAAAAAGAGATTATGATGGAGGATGAAAGGTAACATATGAAATTACCCAGCAAGTGTTTCTGAGATCAGATGAAATAGTTTTTTTTTAAATAATTTCAAAAATGTCCTAACACCCTGTTTCATATATAATGGGAATCCAAAGGGGTGCCAGCCTAGCTGAGCTGCTATTTTGGTTAGAATATTGCTGGGTATGATGCTGTTAATCCCACAGGGAATGAATCATAAAATCAATTTCTTTTCTGAAAAAAAACTTACAAAATTTTATTCTTTGGGGCCTGGATTTTTTTCTCTATCTGGTTTTTATGGTTAAAACCAGGAGGTTAACACAAAATATCTCTTCCCATTGGAAAAGTACAAAGTAAAGTATGCCACACAACAGAGAGAGGAAATATAGGTGACAACAGTTGGAGGTCTAAGGTCTAAAGGGTTTTATTTTTATTTTTTAATTTTTATTGAAATACAGTTGATTCACAATGTGTTAGTTTCTCATATATATATGAGAGAGAGAGAGAGTATAGTTCTCCACGCTATATAGTAGATCCTTGTTGATTATTTTATATATAGTAGTGTATATATTTAAACCACAAATTCTTAATTTATCCTTCCCCCCCACTTCCCCTTTGATAATCATGTTTGTTTTCTGTGTCTGTGAGTCTATTTCTTCTTTGTAAATAAATTCATTTCTATCATTTTTTTAGATTCCACATATATCATATGATATTTGTCTTCCTTCTGTCTGACTTACTTCATTTAGTATGATAATCTCTAGGTCCATCCATATTGCTGCAAATGGCGTTATTTCATTTTTTATGCCTGAGTAATATTTCATTGTATATATTTAGCGTATCTTCTCTATTCATTCATCTATTAATGGACCCTTAATAGGTTGCTTCCATGACTTGGCTATTATAAACAGTGCTGGTGTGAATGTAGAGGTGCACATATATTTTCAAATTATAATGTTCTCTGGATATAGACCCAGGAGTGGGATGGCTGGGTCATATGATAGTTCTATTTTTAGCATTTAAAAGAGCCTCCATCCTGTTCTCCAGAGTGGCTGCACCAATTTGCATTCCCACAAACAGTTTTGGAGGGTTCCTTTTTCTCCACACTCTCTCCAGCATTATTTGTAGACTTTTTAATGATGGCCATTCTGACTGGTATGAGGTGATTTAGCCAAAATGAAGCAGAAATATCTTTCAGACAAGGGAACAAGAGAAAACAGCAGGGGAACTAAGTGATTCGGAGATAAGTAATTTACCAGAGAAAGAGGTGGGGAAACGTGCCTGACACTAAACAAATCAATAGTGTTATATATTACTTTTAGCTTATTGACCATATTTCTTTACTCATTTCTCTTAAATCTGTTAGCAGAGGCGTGTCTGTGATGCTAACCCTGGACATTCAGAGTATTCCATCTTTCTTATTGTACTAATGAATATTTAGTGCAACTGGTTGAATGTATGATCTAAAGTGGACCAATCAGACTGTCTCCTGTGGACTCATTATTTTTTTTCTGGACTTTATTTTTCTTAAACTGAGACTCAAGCTTAGGTATTGTGCCACTAGTATCTATCTTCTAAAGAGAGCTGGGAGAGAGTCTGGCGGGAGGAGGAGAGAGGAAGAGAGTGAGAGATTTGATACTTTGAACATTTGAGTCCATTTACGCCAGAAGGGAGTATGATTGACTCCTAGACCATTGAATGAGTCATTATTTTCTATCCTCTTGTAATCCCTCCTTTCTTTCCTTCCAGTTTCCTGAATTCCTTTTTCTTTTCTTTTTTCTCTTCTTTTATTTATGCTAGTTTAAATTGGCTTTCTGTCACGTGTGGTTTGACCAATACATACTGAAGAAATGAGAATAATAATAATTTTAATATAGATTCAAAAGATTGGAATGGGGACTAATGCAGGGTAGACACAGCATTGAGGTCTGAAGTACTTGTTTTTTCTTATGTAATACTGAATCAGTCCTATGAAATATTAGCACATATTGTATATATTTAACCTTAATACAAATTACTTATAGGACAAAGATCACCCTAAGCATTGCCTGCCTATACAACAAAATTTATTTTGCTTCTTGAACTTATTTCTTTTTATTATGAAGGAAATCATTATGTGATGAACATTTATTCAAGGAATTTGCTCTCATATAATACACATATTGAGGTTTAATGCCATTAATGGAATTTCAATAAATTACAGTTTCTTGTTTAGATGAGTATCTATCACTGAAGAAAAAGTCATTGATTTCCTCCTGTAAGCATCAGCTTACAATGTTTACAAGGTTGAAGAATACCCAGGTTGGAATCTTGTAGGCTGGGACTTATGATTAAACTTGACATACTTATAGACTCACAACAGCCAGATGGAGTGAGGTAATTACCTGATAACAGTTTTCAAAGAAGGTACCTTGGCATTTACGAAGATTTCTAGAAAATCTACTGGAATGAGTGCTATGACAGTGAATGCAGAACATAACATCCAAAGAAACTGACAAAGTTCAGTTTTATTTGTGCTCTTGCAAGAAAAAGGACTTAGAAGAAAAAGCCTTACAATGGATCAGCTTTGAGTATCTTAAAATGTTGCTAGCAAATAATGGCATATAGGATCTCATTCAAGGCCTCTTCACTGCCACATATTTAATGGAATATGTCTGTATTTGCATGGATATAGCATATATTCAACACATCCTTGTTAAGTCATCAAGAAAAATAATGGTTTTGTATTACAGGGAAGCAAGGAAACTTACATTTTAGGACTTAACATTTTAAGACTGTCAGAATCTCTGTATTAACTCATTGACTTTTCCCTATCTCTCTTGTCTTTATTTCATTATGAAGATACAGTTTCAGAATTTTTTTTGTTGTTGTTGCTGATTTTACTTAGGGGAAGAGAGATACTAAAAATGTTTAAAGCTCTAAAACTCTAAGTCTCATTAATCTTTCAAATCTGAGGTTAAGTTCTACCTACTTTCCAAATATTTGTCTGATTTACAGTCATTATTCTTTGTTCTGAGATCTTGTATTATCTTAACTAATTGTTCAGTACTCAATATTGAGGCCACTGGAGGTGGCAATAAAAATCATATCTCTATACTACTCAAATTCTGAGGCCATTAAACAAGATAAATGGGGCAAACAGGATAAGAAATATCACCTTCATTACTGATAAACTTGATATAGCTAAATGTGTCATATCTTACGGGCAAACAGTGTTCACCAGAATATTATAAATCTACTGCAGCAGAAATATCAGCCACTTACCAAATCTCCATATGCTTTCAATATTCCCTGGCTCTCTTGTGTAAAACTGAATAATGTGACCAGTTCTAGAGAATGGGCTATGATGTATGTATATGGTATATCACTTCCAGGTGAAAGCGTCTAAAATGTGCCATGTAAGGTTCTGTCTTCATGTTAACAACATTACCAGAAATTCATACGCTCAAATGGTACAATGGTAAGGTGTAAGCCAACTTGATCTCTGAGTCATTGATTGGAAGTGAGTAGCTTTGCAGGGCTCCTGACCCAAGCCAACTTTGTACATGAAGCCACTGAGATTTTCTTATCTCACCACTGCCTATTTCACTAGAACTAGAACTTATTCCCACCTAGTTACAACTTGTAGAATGGGGCAGCAGAGTGGAACACATTCTTTCTGTAGAGAAAAAGAACAGCAAATGACTGGGTTGAACATGCCCACTTTCTTTTCATTAACTCATGGATCATCATGCCGGTGGAATGAGTGAAGATATGCAACAATAGTGGAACTCCAGATACAAATAAATATCAAGAGTGTAAAGAAGAACTCCCCTAACATCTAGCAGCTCTTTTTCTATTAGTGTACTGGGTTTATCTAATGAGCCCGTGGATTACCAGCACTGTGGCTCTTCTCTTTGGGGGAAGAAGTCACTGGCCTACCAAACAGTCCTGCTTCTACCTTCGTGAGACCACTTCTTCTATATAAACCACTGCTCCTTGGATATTTTTCTCAGACTACTGATGGGCAGTATGATTTTGTTGCCGCAAGGCTTTGAAATTGGATGAAAAATTCAATGTTAAATTAATATTCAGGTCACACTTTAAAATACTGACAATTCATTTCCATGTCTATTTCCCTTCCCAGATTGTTCCAATGTTGCCTATCAGGAGCTTATGACATCAAATGACAACATTAAGGTATTCAAATAATGAAGTCAACATGGAGATACCCCAGATTTCAACCTGAATCCCTTCATTTTATCACTCATCAGGAAAAGTTGACATTCAAAGAAATTCAATCCTCTTGCATGTTAAAACTAAAAAAAATTCAAAATAAAAAGGGATTGAAGTTTAATATCAAATACTCATGCTCCTGTTTTCTAAATTTCAAAGAAATTAAAGTTGAGGATTTCTTCTTCTTTCTCTTTTGCATTGGAGAAGGCAATGGCACCCTACTCCAGTACTCTTGCCTGGAAAATCCCATGGATGGAGGAGCCTGATGGGCTGTGGTCCATGGGGTCGCTAAGAGTCAGACACGACTGAGCGACTTCACTTTCACTTTTCACTTTCACACATTGGAGAAGGAAATGGCAACCCACTCCAGTGTTCTTGCCTGGAGAATCCCAGGGACGGGGGAGCCTGGTGGGCTGCCGTCTATGGGGTCGCACAGGGTCGGACACGACTGAAGCGACTTAGCAGCAGCAGCAGCAGCAGCTCTTTTGCATCTCAGCTTGGAAGAATTTCCTGGGTTTAGGGTAATTTAGGACTTTGTGAAGAGCTGCACCCTGGGAGAACTCAGGGGGTAATTAATTGAATGCCAAGTCTCTATGTGACTCACTTCTTTTAAAATCGAAATACTTTGTAGAACACACATAAATATAGCTCTGCTCCCAGGCCTGTTGGATTTAGAAAAGTAACCATTCTCCATTTAACAGAAGTTATTCCCAGAAAATGATATTGCCAAGAAACATTAGGAAAGCTTCAGTTATTTGAGAGAAGGGGATTAGAATAGGGAAAGCTGCTCTCCCACGGTTTAGTCTCACCAGGATCCTTGTTAGCTGACACTAGAAACCTGGGATTCATGACTGGGAGTCTAAGCACAAGAAGGGAAATTTTCACATTAGACTGTGAGTTTCGGCATCATAACATTATCTATCATACCTAGGAACAATATGCTCATGTTTCCTGTTTATGCATGGTTGAGTGAGGTGTCAGGCACAGTGTCTGGCTTAGCCTGCTGCTATAGCAAAATATCCCAGAGTCTCAGTGGTTTAAAAAAAAAATCTTTTTAAAAAACACATTAGCTGCTAGTCACTTTAGAGCACCTATGGGTCTGTTGCACATTTCTCTTCTATTCCAGGATTCAGGCTGAAAAATCTTTGCTTATTTGGGGTGTGCTATTCTCAGAGCAGAGGGAAAAGAGTAAGCAAAATGGCAACAAATAGCAGTGGCTGTTAAAGCAGTTGTGTGGACATGATGGATATCCCATTTGCTCACGTGCCGTTGGACAAAGGAAGTGATGTGGCCAAATGCATCAAAGTGACATGTGTACTCTTTCACTAGATGCACTGCAAGTCTTATGGAAATGATGAGTTTCATAACTCACCTACAGGAAATAGGAGTAGTATTTGGGGACATCACAAGTGATTACCACTTCTTCTTTGCAAAATTTAAGAGTTGTAAAGGAGGTCATCTAATTTAATTGCTGGGTCTTCCTCATCCATTACACTAAATGTATTTTAAGTTCCATTTCCTTCTTGAGCCCCATACTTCAAGAGCCTTAGTATTATTAAAATGTGGGCTTTGCCTAGTGTAACAGCATCTGAAATCTTTCGTGAGAAGACATTCATTTTCACACATTTTCAATCCCTCTTGTATGGATTTGTCTAGGCACCAAATAAACTATCCTCCTAGGAAGTTTTATTATAAATTATTTGACATGTAGTTTTGAATGGTGTATTTTTGGTGTTTTGAATATATATTTTGGATACTAACTTCCAATTTAATAGCAGTGTAGTCACAGAATGTACAATCAAGATAGTGATTTTTGAAATTTGTTGACAGAGGTTTTATAGTTTAGTATGTGATGGAATGTGTAAATAAACCATATATGCTTGAAAAGAATGTGGATTTCTAATTTGTAGGTGCAGAGCTCTGTATGTATTCATTTAATACAGACTGTTGTACTTTTCAAACTTACTCTATTATTAACTTTTTTCTGCATGACTCATCAGTCACTGAGAAAGGCGTTTTGAAATACTTCATTATAATAGTCAGTTCATCAGATTCATCCTTTATATTTGCCTTACATATGTTGAAGGTATTTTAACAAGGGCTTTCAGTTTTATAATCATATGTCTTCCTGTTCCATGGAATCAGATGCCACATAGCCTCCTAGCAAGAGTTCCTTTTCTGGCCTCCTCTGCAACCAGCTGTACTCATGTACCTAATTTGTAACTAATAAGTTGGGAGCAAAAGTGTAACAACTTATCACCTACACTGGAAAGAAAATGACTGCAGTCTCTCTGTTGGCTGAGACATGGACATGTTGGTGACCGAGCTTTATGCACTAAAAACAAACAAACAAACAAAACACAGATGAACAGCGCTCCCAGTGGTGGTGGACCAAGGAAGCTGGAGGCCTGAGTCTTTTAATGACCTTGCTGTCATTGCGGCTCCCTTCCTGGACTGCCTGACCTCTTGCTCCCGGACTGTCTGTCACGTGATAGAGCAGCTGTATGTGAAGTATCACTTCTTTCTGCAGCTTAGGCTGTACCCTAACCACGTTAACTGGCTTGAAGTCAAATTGGTCTGATAGGAAGAGCATCACCCCAGCTCTCTTTTCATTCATATTTTCCTGGTACAATTTTTTCTAGCATCTTAAATGAAACTTTGCAGTCTTTTATGTTTTAGTTGCATCTTATAAAGCATGTATAGGTAGAATGTTTTCTCTTCCAATATGAGAATCTCTGGCAAATTCAGTATACTTAATTTTATTGTTATTGCTGATAATTTGGGGCTTGTTTTAACTTTATTTTTTCTCTTTTGCCACATTTTTGTATCTACAGTGTTATTCAGAAGCTCTATTTTTTCTAATTCTTTCTTCATTTAATTTTGTCAGTGATATTGTAACATAGTATTTACAATGATGTTTTGATCCAGTTTTGAGTTTTGTGTAAATTAAATAGAACACTCCTAAACAGCTAATGAGTTAAAAAAAAAATCAAAAGATATCTTGAAACAAAGATGAAAACATAACATATCTAAACTTACAGGATGCAACAAAAATAGTTCTAAATGAAAGTTTACTGTAATAAAGTAACAAAAAATAAAAACCTCAAGTAAACTAATACTTCAAGAGATTAGAAAAAGAACAAACTAAGCCTATGGTCAGCAGAAAGAAAAAGTACCAAAGGTCAGAGCAGAAATAAATAAAATTGAGAATAAAAAAAATAAATGAAATCAAGTTACTTTTTAGAAAAGATAAATAAAATTGACAAACCCTCAGCTAGACTAAGAAAAAAGAAATGACAAACATGAATCAGAAATGAAAAGTGAAACATTATAACTGATACTACAGAAATACAAAGAATCGTTAATAGTCTACTATGGATAATTATATACCAACAAAGTGAATAACTTAGAAGAAATTAATAAATTCCTAGATACATACAATCCACCAAGACTGAATCATAAAGTAAAAAATCTGAACAGACTAGTGAGTAAGGAGATTGAATCAGTAATCGAAAACTTACCCCAAAATAAAGTCTAGGATCAGATAGCTTCATTGGTGAACTAGACTTTCTTTTTTTTTTTTTTTAATTTTTTTATTAGTTGGAGGCTAATTACTTCACAACATTTCAGTGGGTTTTGTCATACATTGATATGAATCAGCCATAGATTTACACGTATTCCCCATCCCGATCCCCCCTCCCACCTCCCTCTCCACCCGATTCCTCTGGGTCTTCCCAGTGTACCAGGCCCGAGCACTTGTCTCATGCATCCTACCTGGGCTGGTGATCTGTTTCACCATAGATAGTATACATGCTTGAACTAGACTTTCAAAGAAGAATTAATACGATTCTGAAACTGTTCCAAAATATTGAAGAAGAGGGAACATTTCCAAACTCATTTTACAAGGCCAGCATTAGAACACTCTATATTTAAAACCTTCTCCCATGTTAATGCTTATGTTTTTCACAGACTGTATTTTCCAAAGATGGCCATGATAATATAGTCCATCCCGCAGTCCATTCTGAAATGTGATCTTGCCACTGCCTCAACAAGAAGTGAAATCAAATCTGGGAGAACACTGTGACTGCTTTGACTGGTATTCCATGGTGGAGATGATACTAGTTTCAATTCTGAGCAAGGCCCTTAAATGGCTCAAAAGTCTTTCACTTAACTACTTCTTGGGATTAACATTATTAACAATTTTTAGTTTAAGTGTGTCCCAGGCAATATCTAGGATACTTTATACTAGAGCAAAATTGTTTGTTTATCTGAAATTCAAATTTAAGTGGGTATTCTATATTTGTTTTTGCTGAATACAGCAACCCTACTTGGAAGCCAACGGACATAACAGAAATGTGATTAATATGAAATTACCAGCCTTGAGGCCAAACTGAGTGGCTAAGGCCTGGAAGATAAGACACCATTTGCCGAGAGAGAAAACCAAGGAGCAATAAGGCAGTAGTTCAGTTCAGTTCAGTCGTTCAGTTGTGCCCGACTCTTTGTGACCCCATGAATCGCGGCACGCCAGGCCTCCCTGTCCATTACCAACTGCCGGAGTTTACTCAAACTCATGCCCATTGAGTCGGTGATGCCATCCAGCCATCTCATCCTCTGTCGTCCCCTTCTCTTCCTGCCCTCAATCTTTCCCAGCATCAGGGTCTTTTCAAATAAGTCAGCTCTCCGCATCAGGTGGCCAAAGTATTGGAGTTTCAGCTTCAACATCAGTGCCTCCAATGAACACCCAGGACTGATCTCCTTTAGGATGGACTGGTTGGATCTGACATATCAACAAAGAAGGCATCTTGAAAGTAGCTCCTCCAGCCCCCAGTGATTTCAACTGATTCCAAGCAGATCAGAGATGAACCACCTAGCTAAGACTTTCTCAAATTCCTGACATGTAAAAGTTTTAAAAAGAAAAAAAAAAGAGAGAAAGAGAGAAAGATCTTTTTTAAGCCCCAAACTTTCGGAATGGTTAGTTACATTTATTAAAATAAATCTGGAAAAAAAAAAACACAAAAAAAACTTCATGTCTTTGTAGGTCTAAATTTGTTAGTCCTGCTGAATTCTTCTGATTTTGGTCATCTTCGGTGATGTGCTTGTAGCCGATTGCTTTTGATTGGTGAGACTCCTAAGTACCAGAATTGAAGATATTTCCCTGGAGGGAAAGGGAAATTTTGCTGGAACCAGATCTCAGACTTAATGCAGGTTTCTCAATTATAGTTCCTTCATCTTACCAGAGACCCAAAATTTAGTATTCTGATCTAAACAATTATATGGGCAACTCTACCTATTTAGGTTTCAGCTCATGGGTTGTTGTCTTTTATTTTGGACAGAGAGGTGGTGACATGGAGATTTCTCTTGGTTCCTGTAAGTTTATGTTTTATGTGGAACTGTGTTTTAGGAGACAGCCTCTCAGATATCTGGCATATTGCAGAATTTCCTTTGGCTGTTTCTTTAGGGATTTCAAAGACAGATTCTGAGAGACAGATTCATATTCTGAGGTCCGAAAGGAATTACATCACCTCCTTGGTGGTTGTGAATGAGCCCTAATTCCATAGGAACATCAATGACCCTCTCTAAGACCCAGCATGATAAGAAGTTTGGGAAGAATTTTATTTCTTTAGGCCTTTCACTTAAAAAAGAACAAGATGGCTGAATTTGAGTCTTTAATTCATTGACTTTTGATGTCTTTAAATTTTGTCCCTCAATTTCTTCCTTGGAGTATAAAAATGAGAGAAAAATTATCTCACATTTGGGAATCTTGCTTGTTATTATTAGTAGCATATTCTAATTTGACATTTGATCCTATTTGTAGAATTTAGATAGTTTATGTTGGACAATACTAGTGAGTTTAATTTGAGATGGGAAACAGAAGTGAGGGTGTCCTGTTGGCTTTAAGTACAAAACAGCCTTGTAGTTAATTCCTGTTGGAACAGTCCTCCACTGTAGTTAGTTATACCCAAGGAGAAAATCATCAGGTTCAACTTATGATGGTCCTATGCCTTCAATTTAGACATTGTGCAGTTTTATACAGTTATATAACTTTACTTATTACATGAGTGATTGGACTGCTAAAATATTTTGTGCCATAGATCACTTCTCTGATTAAATAGAAAGAGTTGCTGCCTGGCTAAGTAAGTCATTAGCTGAAATGTTGCAAGCAGATTCTTCAAGTTTGATTTGCAAGTTTGGCTATGGGACTTTTAGATAAATCTTCTGAGTTAAATTTTTAAAAATTTCTGGAGCTAAGAATAAAGATTTTTCTTCCTTGTCATCAAAAGCAGTCTGTAAATGTCCCTATTTCATATTAGTTAGATTGGCCCTAAACTTCTCATTTTGAAGGGATTAGTCATAATTCTAATTTTTGTCTCAACCAACTTAATTGGTATTCTAAATCATTTCAGAAGCTGAGAAATGTGTACACTGTCCACCAGAGATCCCAGGAAGGTACTAAAAGTAAAAGTTTGGTAAAGGAAGAAGTAGGCTTAGGAGAGAGGAAACAAACTGTCATGACTCTCCTGTGGTCTCCATCAAAAGGACAGATGAACTCCCATTTGACCATAAACTTAATGTTTAAATTCAGTGGGTTAAGGGGATTAATAGCTAAAGAAGATTTGTAGGTGGATGCTTCTTCCCTACTCTGGATATACCCTTCTATCTGGAGGGAGTTCCAAAAGTATAACCTTCCTGGCCTCTCTCCTGCTTTCCCTTACTTCCTTCTTGCCACAGATGTAGGAAGAGTTATTTTATTGGAGAGCTTAGAAAGAGATGGCGTGCATGTGTATTTTAGTTTCCTTCTCTCTTTCAATCTTTCTTTATCTCTTTAATACAGGTGATTTTAGGATTCCTTACAGATGCTCTTTAAAAATTCCTGGGCCCCCTTTCCAGAGATTTGATTCAGTAGATCTGAGGTTGGTCTGTGACTTTGCATTTTTGACACTTTTCCAGGTGATGCTGCAACTACTGGTCCAGCAACAATGCTTTGAGAAACACTGTTGTGGTACAATTTTGCCCAGAGAGAGCATGCATTTTGCCCTGCTCCTCACCACCAACAGTTATGCAGCGGCAGCTTCTTCCCCTGTGGGAGGGTTCGCACTAGGGTTACCTCTACCAAGGTTGGTGTCTGTCCAACTCTGGGTCAAAATAAGTACGCCTTCTTTGCCACAAACGGAAGTGCTCTCTCCAATTTCAAGCTGCCTTCTCTCTTCTAGCTGCCTTAACATTCTGTCTGTATTTTAACTTGATTAGGATTTGAATAGGAAAGAGAAGCACTATTGCTCCCTCTCCTCGAAATCTGAAAATGAGTATCTACGCTCTCATGTTTCAAAAACTAAGATAACGGCATCCAGTCCCATCACTTCATGGCAAATAGATGGGGAAAAGAAACCGTGGCAGATTTTATTTTCTTGGGTTCCAAAATCATTGCAGATGTTTGACTGAAGCCACAAAATTAAAAGATAGTTGCTCCTTGGAAGAAAAGCTAGACAAACCTAGACAGCATATGAAAAAGCAGAGATGTAATTTTGCTGACAAAGGTCAGTATAATCAAAGCTATGATTTTTCCAATATCACGTATGGATGTGAGACTTGGATAATTAAGAAGGCTGAGTGCCAAAGAATTGATGCCTTCAAACTGTGGTGCTGCAGAAGACTCTTGAGAGCCCTTGACAGCAAGGAGATCAAAAGAGTAAATCCTAATGGAAAACAATCCTGAATATTCACTGGAAGGACTGAGGCTAAAGTTAAAGCTCCAATACTTTGGCCACCTGATGTGAAGGGCCAGCTCATTGGAAAAGGCCCTGATCCTGGGAAAGATTGAGGGCAGGAAGAGAAGGAGGTGGCTGAGGATGAGATGGTCAGATAGAACCACCGACTCAATGGACATGAGTATGAGCAAACTCCAGGAGATAGTGAAGGACAGGGAAGACTGGCATGCTGTAGTCCATGGGACTGCAAAGAGTTTGACACAACTTAGTGACTGAACAACAACAATAAATGCTCTCATGTACTCTACCTACCTGGATTTTAGGAAATTTAGAGAGAAGGACAATAGTTCTCCATCTTTGCAAAATCAGTATGCAATCCAGTAATGCTCTTTGTGTACTTGAACCCAATGCTGATTAAATAAAGAAAATCTTATATCTAAATATTGTTGTCACATCCAAGACAATGAAATGTTTCACTGTTAGCTAGAATTTTAGAAACTATCTCAAACATGAAATTCCTTTTCTGCCAAGTGGACTATTTAGCAACCTGGATTTGAAGGGCTGGTGCTGCTGAAATCATTAAAACTGGACTTTCAGAATGATGTCCAGTGGTCGGTAAGATCTTGACATATGCTCTCCTGGGAAGTTAATTTTTCAAGTTTGATTAATCATTGACTTTATTCCTTCAAGGTTTTCTATCTCATGCTGGGTGGATTACAGTCCAGTGACTACTTCGAGCAGCTAGGCAGCTGGTGGTAATTGCTGTTAATTTCCTAGTATTTGGCAACCAATTGTTTTTTGACAACTGGAGGGAGATAACATAAGAAAGTGTCAGAAGGGAACTGCAAAAATAACACTTATTTTTTTTTTTTTGCCTGATTATAAAAAGTGATACATGCTCATAGCTGAAAGTTGAAAAATATGAAAAATATAAAGAAAAAAGTAAGGATTTAAATACAATCTTTGTAGTTATAGAAAAGCATAATTTTTGCATAACTTTAGTGAGTTTCTCATCTCTCATTATCTTTCCTTACATATCCTGATATTTACATACACACCACCATCATCACTTCTGCTAAAAATCTAGCATCATTCTGTTTTTCCAGCTCTCGAGTCTATTTTTCTCTATTTAAAAATCAATCATCAGCCTTTTCCATCTTTAATTTTCAGAAGGATTGTTTTTCATGGCACTATAGTATTCTATTTTATGGTTGTGGAGTACATTGGTTTAAGAAATAACTAGGAGCAAAACGTTAATCACACTGGCAGTTGATACTGAAATTCATCGTGGAATCCAGTGGGACTGATTCTCAACGCAGTCAGACAATGTTATTTCGCTTGTTAACTCTAGCCTACACAGGGTCTCTGCAGCCAAAGAAACAGGTCTAGTGCTGTAGGACATATGCTCTGTTTTCACTGTGTATATTAATCACTCAAAAATTCAGATACGAGAAAATGAACATTTCTTTATTTCTTAATAACTAAATCTGGGTCTAGCCTAGATCTATCTCCCTGAGTTTTAGATAAATTCACTCATTATCAGGACTCTCCTCTCTCCCAGGTATGCAGTGTTTCCATAGTCCAATGCAGTGTCAAGATATTTTCTACAGGTAAGTGCTGTTTAAGGTATAATGCTCACAGAGGAGCCCCTGGTCTAGCCTACAGGGGTTCCTCTGAATGCTTAAAAATTACTCTGAAAAATTAGTATTTATATTAGTCAGGATTCTTCAGAGAAGCAGAACTAATAGGGTCCACAGAGATAAATGTGAGGAGATTTTATTATAGGAATTGGCTCATCTGGTTACAGAAGCTGAGAATTCCTACAATATGTCATCTTCAAGCTGGAGAACCAAAAATGCTAGTGGAATAATTCAATCCTAGCTAAGGCCCGAGAGCCAGGAACTTGGATATCTGAGGGCAGGAGAAGATGAATGTCCCAGCTCAATAAGAGTAAATTTTCCCTTCCTTTGCCCTTTTTTCCATTAGGGTTCCCAATGCATTGAACAATGTCATACACATTGGTGAGGGTGGATCTTCCTTACCCAGTTTACTGAATCAAATGCTAATCTCTCCTGGAAACACTCTCACAGAAACACCTGGAAATGTTTTACCAGCTATCTGGGCATCCCTTAGGCCTGTCAAGTTGGCACACAAAGTTAACGATTATAGCACTCCTTGCTGAGTACTCACTGGATGCCTGTTTTTTAGCTGTATAGCACAGGTGCTTCTTCAGAGTCTTACCAACCCCCTCAGATACTACCCCAAAGTACCTAGGGAGGGAATGCACTTTCTGACCTCCAAATTTATTTTAGTGTGTGGAATGTATCCCCTTTTATTTTCATGCTCTATGAAAATATATTTTTATTGAAATAGTTGTTAAGTTAAATAAGAAAAAACACTATCTGCCAACAGTTTCTGTCCTGGTGAGCAAAAATCTCTAAGAAATAGAAGTATCAGGGACTTGGACCTGAGTGAAAAGGACATTATATAAAGCTTAATATATATATATATATTTTTTTTTTGAATATGAAAATGGATGAATGAATGATTGAATCGTTACCAAACTATGAATACCAAGGCTTTCTATAGCGTGTTATAGGTAAAAAATCACATGTTATTTTACGTCACAACTCTGAAGTATAGAAATTATTATTCCCATTTTTAAGAGAAATTGGTGCTCAAAAGAGTTTTTATCTGCTCAGGGTCACGTTTGTAAAAAAAAAAAAAAAAAAAATCAGGTCTGTGGAGTTTCCATTCTAGGATAAGTGCTTATTTTGCCAAACATGACTCATACAATGGAGTAATGACTAGAGAAAGAAGAAATAGTACGAACACCAAAGGACATTGGGTATACAAGAATTCATAGCAAGCGTTCAGAGAATGGAGACTGATGACTCAGGAATGAAGGAAAAAGCTCTGAACTTTCTAACTAATACACGAGACATCGCATCAAAGGAGTCACTCAAGAGAAAATACGCTTTGTGAAATAGGATGACAAAACATTTGGAAATCACAAAGCCACACAGATAAAGAGTTTAGAGAAGTGATGTAAGTAGGAGAGTAGAAAAACAAGCTTCTCTACTGGAGCTCTAAAATCAATAAGCATGTTCTATTATAGGAAATTTAGATTTCTGGGAAAAACAATGTAACAGTGTAATAAATTCTGAGTGGCATTGATTCCAAGAATATAGTTATAGTTCCTGGAAAGTAGGAATGGTTGAATGAACTCCCAACTGAGGGTTGTACGCCTAACATGATCCGCTGGGAGATGCGCTCATTGAGAATGGGGTGTAGCAGACAGCCTACCCTTCCTTAATCTAATCTTCTGTATGCTAGTTGTCCCTGCTAATGTATAGGAGATGAATGATATTTCCAGAGAAGGGCTATCCAAAATCTTAAAGCAACTGTGCAAAGTGATTTTGAACAGAAAACTGAAGTACTTCAAAGAACAGTGATGCTTTTAAGTGAATTCAGATATTACAAGTGGTACTGAAAAAGGTCATTTGGAGTCAGAATCCTTGGCAAAGAAATTAGCTCACCTCACAGGAATTACAAGAGCTTGCTTTCTGCCTGAAGACTACATGACTTGTCCAAAAAAATGCAGTGAACTGAAAAGGGAGGAGATATTCCAGTTCTAAGATGAACAAAATTGAATACAAGTATTTTGTAGAGATTAGAAATACTGGCTATAAATAAACATAAAGAATCATTTAGAAGAGGCTACTAAGAAATAAAATGTATAGTCTCAGATGTCTATAATATGCCAATGCTTAGTATATGGTTAATAAAAAAACTAAACATGAGATTATTGCATAACATGGTAATGTTTAACCTCAGTGATGTCATGCAAACTGTTGGAATGGATTCACAAAGGAAATAAGTAACTGGAGATAGTAAAAAAACAATTACAAGTTAGGAGAGGAGAGCCAGCAGTAACCAACATCAGGAAGACATATGTTAACATGTGTTGGACTATAGAGTGAATCAGGGCTGTTACTGATACATAGATGTGAGTACATTCTCCTCCTAATGGCAGTACATATATTTCTACATCCATTCATCTTCATGGGGTTGATACTGCTGCTGCTAAGCTGCTTCAGTCATGTCTGACTCTGTGCGACCCCATAGACGGCAGCCCACCAGGCTCCCCCGTCGTTGGGATTCTCCAGGCAAGAACACTGGAGTGGGTTGCCATTGCCTTCTCCAATGCAGGAAAGTGAAAAGTGAAAGTGAATTCTCTCAGTCGCGTCTGACTCCCAGCGACCCCATGGACTGCAGCCCACCAGGTTCCTCCATCCATGGGATTTTCCAGGCAAGAGTACTGGAGTGGGGTGCCATTGCCTTCTCCGAATAGGAAGGCATTGGAAGGCAAACTGTAACAGGTAGGAGTGGAATGTCTGGCACCTGAGAAAGAATTCCTCTGAAGGAAAGAAAATTTCCGATCATCAAAGGAAAGCAATGGCTTTGACTATAATCAGGAACTGGAAGAAAAGTGAGCCTGCCATTTACTTCCTACCATTTCCCTCAACACAGGCAATTTTGACCAGATCTCCTTGTCAATACTCTGGTGAAATTTACCAGTTGGAAGATAAATAAAGATTTTTCCAGGAGTCATGGTATACTGACTAGGTATCTTTTTAGTGGATAATTTCTGTTTTTTAGGCTGTTTATTATAAAGAAAGCTACAGTGGAATTATGAGACATGATTATACTGGAGAATAGAATTTAGCTACATATTCTCTGTAGTTACATGATTAACAGGCTATAAAGCCTGAGAGAAGCCCACACTAGGTAGCTTCCTTGTAAAATCTGTGACAGCCTTTGTTAGTGCTGGTCACTCTAACCTAAAACACCCTTTAAAAAGGAGAAGTGATTTTAGGAAGATGGCTCTGAGGGGGTGAGGGCAGCCCAAACTTTGATTTGGCATTGATCATGGCTCCTTTCTTGGGACCTTTGTGAGGCGGGAATAAAGCTTGGTGCTAGATAAAACTTATTCCTTGGGGGTCTGACTGAGAATTGTGCCCTGTGGAGGAGGGCGGTGCTACTGAACTGAAGAGGAACTGAGGCCCTGTAGCCAGGCAGGTGAGATTAACGAACTAGCAAAATCTGTTTCTGTGATTTCATGTCCAAGTGGCTTCGAACTAGGGAGTGTCTGTGAGAAGGTAAAAGGAGAGAAGAGCTGAAGTAATATCATTATCATTTCAGTGCCAAATACGTAAAGGCTGCTTCTCTATAATCCTTACATTTGAAGGTGACAGACTAACAGATGGAAGGGATGGATGACGCATTCCTGACACAGAATACAGAACTGGCACCCAGGCAAACCGAGGGACTCTCTGGACATCTGCTGTAAGTCTCAGTTGGCTAAAAGCAGAGCATCTGACAAGTTCTTGACTTGCTTTGCTGGTGACTTCATCTCTCAAAAGGCAAAGAGAGCAAGAACAGAAATTAGTATTCCAATTTTGACCATCTCTTCAAAAGAACTGGTGGAATAGAAGAGACAGAAAGTATTGAGGAAAAGAAACAATATTTTTTTGTAAGTTACTGTGCCATGAAGGGAAGACTGGGCCTAACCTGACTTATAATATAGATATGGTGGAGGCTAACTCCATACAAATCAGGAGAAAATAGGCTTACTTCCATGAGCTAGAGCTCTGTAAAGGAAGAGAGCTGTGAGTGTGTTGGTTTTCTATTGCTATCACAAAATTACTACATAATTGATGGCTTAAAGCAACGCCAATTATTACCTTACAGGTTTGTGGGTTAGATGTCTGGGCACAGTGTGATTAAACTGAATTCTCTGCTCAAGGCATCGAGAGGCCAAACTTAGCATCCTGGTTTAGGCTGGAGTCTTATCTGGAGGCTCTGGGGAAAGTTTCAGTTCCCAGCTCATTCAAGTTGTCAACCAAATTCATGGCCTTGAGGTTATAGGACTAAGGTTTCTGTTTTCTTGCAAGTTGTCATCCAGCGGCTAGTCTTTGTTTAGAGGCTGCCTGTGGTCCTTCTGCTCTTCATGTGGCTTCTTTCAGTAACAGCAGATTGAGTCCTCTGACTTCTGCTGAATCTTTCAGACTCCATCTGGAGAAAGTCTCTGCTTCTAAGGGCTCATGTGATCACGCTGAGTACACATTGATCACCCAAGGTCATCACCCTTTCTTCAGGTCTATAACTTTAATTATGTCTTCAAAGTTCTTTTTTATGTAAAAGTGGGGAGATGAATGCATGGCCATCTAGGGGCCAGCCATTCTGCACAATAAACGAAGATTTTCTTGATACTGTGTAAACTCTACACAAGATCAAAGGAAGGGGTGGAAAGTGCAGATAAAATCTGCCTTAAGCTCAACATTTTAAAGAATTATGGGTACAAAGTTTTTAGAAATTTAAATTTTAAGAAGTGTCAGGAAGACTAATACCCTGAATGAGCTGATGTATCTGAAGATGTGTTAAAAAAAAACCCAAAAGAACGATTACATTTGTATTTTCATTAAGATGAGAGAGAATTTTAGGCCTGGAGCCAGCTGAAAGAAGGATGCTAATGAACACCCAAGAGTTGGGGGAACTTCTCCTGTAAGATAAATTATCTTCACACTGGAAAAAAATTTACTCAGAAAATATAAGAACTAATTGTTTCAGCTGCTCAAATGAGCTGCACCTTGGTGTACCCTAGCTGAATTATGTGCTAGGGCAGTGAGAGGACGTAAGGAAAAAAAGCACAAAATATAATCTTTGATACTGAGTGGGGGAAATTCAAGAAATGCAAAGCATGAAAGCATTGACGCAGTCTTGTTCTGTTTGGTGTTTTAGAAGATGACATACACAAGGATACAGAAAGATTTGCTTACAATTATCTTGTTTTTTAATGAGGAAGATAAGCGTTGACACACATTAAACCTTCCCAGAATTCTGATTTGAATGTTTATTGTTGGAAACTAACAATGAATACTCATTCAGATATTATAAATTGATGTTTACACAACTGGTGGCCAAATGATATTCTTAAAAGGATAAGGGAGGATTGACAATGCCCGAAGACTCTGTGTGTGCATGTGAAACAGAAATAACAAGATGATACATAACAAGTTCTCATATCAATCACTCGTCTTTCCACATTAAGGAACTGAAAATTGTTAACGAGAGTGGGAAAAATAAATTGCCTCTAGCCTGATCTGTCATCTTTTTTATTTCAGAATTTGGTAATTACAAAAAGATTGTGCCATGTTCCTCTTGTCCTGAACAATTTATCCTTGGTAACCACTTTTTATTTCAAATTGTAAATTAAAATAATGTATTCATTTTTTTTTTTTTACCATTCCATTATTTCATTTTTTTTTATTTTATTATTATTTTTTTAAATTTTTTATTAGTTGGAGGCTAATTACTTCACAACATTTCAGTGGGTTTTGCCATACATTGATATGAATCAGCCATAGATTTACACTTATTCCCCATCCCAATCCCCCCTCCCACCTCCCTCTCCACCCGATTCCTCTGGGTCTTCCCAGTGCACCAGGCCCGAGCACTTGTCTCATGCATCCCACCTGGGCTGGTGATCTGTTTCACCATAGATAGTATACATGCTGTTCATTTGAAATATCCCACCCTCACATTCTCCCACAGAGTTCAAAAGTCTGTTCTGTATTTCTGTGTCTCTTTTTCTGTTTTGCATATAGGGTTATCGTTACCATCTTTCTAAATTCCATATATATGTGTTAGTATGCTGTAATGTTCTATTCTTTGATGCTATTCAGAGATTTATCATCTTCTAATTGTCATTATTCTATTGGTCATCTATTTTGTCTCTTTGGTGCTTCTTCTTGTCTTCAACTGGAGAAGGAAATGGCAATGCACTCCAGTACTCTTGCCTGGAAAATCCCATGGACTGAGGAGCCTGGTAGGCTACAGTCCATGGGGTCACAAATAGTCGAACACAACTGAGCAATTTCACTTGTCTTCAGCATTCTACAATTTCATTTTGATGTATCAAACCATGGATTTGGCTTTGTTTCATTTCCTTGGAATTGTTTCAATACTACTCGATTGCTGATTTTTTATATCATTTATCAGTTTTATCTTGCCTGGGAAATCCCATGGACAGTGGAGCCTGCTGGGTTATAGTCCATGGGATCACAAGAGTTGGACACGATTTAGTTACTAAATCACTATCAATTCTATATATTTGTCAGCCATTTTTGTTCCTTGAAAATTTGCTTTTACTCCACTCTCTCTACTTTTTACATTGTATACCTTTATAATTTGTCTTTTAGAGTCTCACCGATTCGATGGGCATGAGTTTGAGTCAACTCCGGGAGTTGGTGATGGACAGGGAGGCCTGGCGTGCTGCAACTCATGGGGTCGCAAAGAGTCGGACACGACTGAGCGACTGAACTGAACTGAACTGAATCTCTTTTTTTAGAAAACATTTCTATCTCTGCCTGCCTGTTTCAGATAATTTCTTCAGTTCTAACTTCCATTTTGCTAATTATCTCTTTTTCTTTTCCTTCTGGTTTTATTGAGATATAATTGACATATAATTGACATACAGTACTATATAAGTTTAAGGCACACAGCATCATGATTTGCTTTATATACAGTATGAAGTGATTATCACAATAAATTTAGTGAACATTCATTCTATCATATGGATAAAATTAAAGAAATGGAAAAAATGTTTTTTTCCCCTGTGATGAGAACTTTTAGGGTTCACTCTGTAAAAGCTACCATATATAACATAGAGCAATGTTAATTATATTTATCATGTTGTACACTACATCCTTAATACTTATTTATCTTATGAAAGTGAAACTGTTAGTGTCGCTAAATCGTGTCCAACTCTTTGTGATCCCATGGACGGTAGCCACCAGGCTCCTCTGTCCATGGAATTCTCCAGGCAAGAATACTGGAGTGGGTTGTCATTTCCATCTCCACAGGATCTTCCTGACCCAGGGATTGAACCCAGGTCTCCTGCATTGGAGGCAAACTCTCTACAGACTGAGCCACCAGGGAAGCCCATTAGCTGGAAATTTATTCATTTCGACTACCTTGACCCAATTTCTGTTTCTTCCCATCCCATGTCTCTGGGAATGACAAATCTAATCTCTTTTTCTATGAGTTCATTTTTGAATTATAATTGACCTGAAACACTATGTTACCTCCTGTTATACAACATAGTGATTTGTTATTTCTATATGACTGTCTCTTAAGCAATTGGTCTACTATTTGATGAAGCCACTGAAGCTTATTTTTATTTCACAGACTACACTTTCAGTTTCTGTAAGTTCTTTGGCTTCTTTCCCAAAGTTGCCTGGTTTTACTTTCTATAAATTTCTTTCTCGTATTTTCAACTCTGTGCATGCTTCTGTGCTAAGTCACTTCAGTCGTGTCCAACTCTGTGTGACCCTGTGGACTGTAGCCCACCAGGCTCCTCTGTCCATGGGATTCTCCAGGCAAGAATACTGGAGTGGGTTGCCGTGCCCTCCTTCAGGGGATCTTCCTGACCCAGGGATTGAACCCGTGTCTCTTACGTCTCCTGCATTGGCAGTGGGTTCTTTACCACTAGTACCACCTGGGAAGCCCTTTTATTAACTTTATCTGTATAATTGTTTTAAAGATACATTTGATAGAGCTACCATATGACCCTGCAATCCCACTCCTGGGCATATCTGGAGAAAAACATTATCCAAAAGGATACATGTACCCCCAGTGTTCATTGCAGCACTGTTTAGAATAGCCAAGACATAGAAGCAACCTAAATGTCCATCAGTAGAGGGGTGGATAAAGATGTGGCACATATATGCAAAGGAATATTGTGGGCTTCCCACAATTATTATTTGTGGCTCAGTTACTCAGCCATGAAAAAGAATGAAATATTGCCATTTGCAGCAACATGGATGCACCTAGAGATTGTCATGCTGAGTGAAGTAAGTCAACAGAGAAGAGAAATATTGAATAGCATCCCTTATACGTAGAATCTAAACAGAAATTACACAAATGAACTTACAAACAGAAAGAGACTCACAGACTTCATGAACGAACTTATGGTTATCTGTCCACACTGTTATGTTTAAAATGGATGACCAACAAAGACCTCCTGTATAGCACATGGAACTCTGCTCAGTGTTACACGGCAGCCTGGATGGGAGGGGCATCTGGGAGAGAATGGTACATGTGTGTGTGTGTGGCTGCGTCCCTCTGCTCACCTGAGACTGTCACAACACTGTCAATCAGCTGTACCCCAGTGCAAGACTAAAAGCAAAGAAAGAAAGAAGTATCCATTTGGTGATTTTTGAACTAATAATCACATTATCTGAAATTTATAAGAGTAATTACCATATGTGTTGCTTTCACTGACTCACTGACAATGTCTGTTTCTTCCTATATTATGGAAATTTACATATTATGCTTGTTTTCATGAGAGATTTAACTATAGGCACCCTGTGGGATACACACACACACACACACACACACACATAGAATATATATACACACACATATATATATTCAAACCCTGAAATTATATAATGGCAGGACTTAGAGAATTTTTAGGGGGAAACATTTATTCTATGTTGGACAATGTTTTATTTGTTAGGAATTTAGTGATCTTCTGGATATGAATGTAAGAATCCAAGCTAGCTTATGCAGGAAAGGGGTTTAGTGGGGACAGATGACTTACAGAAAATCATAGAGTCAGTTACTGGTAGATAAATAACACCTAAGTCACCTGTCTGGAGGTATGTCTCTCTCTCTTTCTCTCCTTATGAATTATTGGAAAAAGGCATATTGGGTCAGTTCATAAGGTCTGAAAGCATGTTCATAGCATACAAAATGGATTCTAGAGGACCTGCTCTTCAGACAGGTAGGAAATTAAGGAAGGAATAATTATAATTTTGAGAGACTGGAAACTACTTTTGGTGTCGTATAAGCTGACTATTAGCTCTCAGCTCTCAAACACTAGGCTTATTTAGCCAGTCGTATTTGATACTTGATGCTGTCAGCACGTGAACGGATGCACCCAGTGAACACAGCTATTGGAGAGCAGAAACATTATGAAAAACCTAAGTTATGATTCTTAGGAAAGAATGAAGCTGCATTAGGTACAACTACCCCCGAGGACTCCCTCATCCATCACACAGAGCTTATGGGGGAGGCGTGATTCTCTGGGTGCCACAGTGGGCAGCATACCAAGAAGTGTGCCTGTCCTCGCCCTCCGACGCTGCAGACCAGAGGCAGCACGGTGGCCAGAACACGGACGTGTGAGATGTGACACATGACTCCCGTGTGAGGTTCAACCCATGAACTCGAGCAAGGTTGCTCAGCAGCGTTCTCCTGGCAGCCCAGAGCCCTGAGCTCACCACATGCCCCATGTCAGAGAGCATCACACACAGTCAGCTTGTCTGGGCCATTCTGGAAGCTCATTCTTACATAAATAATTATGCGAAAGAAATAATAATACACTGGCTTGCAGGGAGCAACGCTCTCTCTAGGTTACCTTCTTGGAAATAAGGCCTAGCCCAGGGGACCCTAAAGTGACCTCATAGGCATGAGTCCTGGAGCCCTTTGGGGCCTAAGATGCATAAGACTGAAGTTGGGAAAGTGCCTGGAGGGCAGACACAAGGAATAGGGGCCGTAGGACACCTAGCCCGAGCCTGAGAGTTTCTGCCTGGATGTCACTGCAGGCTTCAGGCATGGGAGGAGGACTTTGCCAATTTTAAGAAAGATCTTTCAACATCTAGGGCTCCCTAAATAGCAGAGCCTGGGGCAGGGGCTCCACTTGCCTGGATCCGAGGGAGGTACTGGTCTCCATTGTGAGCTCTAAGCAGCCAGGGAAGAAATGCTTTCTTCACTGTTTCCTCAATACCAGACACTTGTTAAATGTTTGAAGAATGAATGGATTGGAACTTAATTACCACACACATGAAAGATTAATTAACCATGACAAAATTTTGATTTAGGGTTCTAGCCCTTTAAATGTAAAGTATATGTCATAATACCCTTCTCATAAGATTTTCTTTTTTAAAAAATGACAGTGATAATTCATGGAAAGTACTTAGAAGAGTGACTGGCAGAAATATATAATTAATACATATTAGTTGAACATATAAGTGAGTAAATTAATCCATGAATGAAAAATGAATTTTTTAAAGTTTTTTTCTGCCTCTGGAGCTCTAATTAGTCATTATATTCATACTTTCTGACTCTACCTTAATTTTAGAAATGGTAGGTCCTGGCCCTGATTTGCCCTGGTTGGTGCTGAAGAATATGTAGACTTTCTCTCCCCTATTCTTTTTTTTTTTTTTTTCTTTTTCAAAAAAAAGAACTTCTGAGGTTTCTGGCACCAGTATTTAGCTTAGTGTCTACATATAGTAGAGGCTTAATAAATTTTGTAGAGCTTGGTTGTTTTCACTGAAATAAAACTGATTGATTATATTGATGTTACTCTGGCCTTCAGGGAGCCAAGGTCTATATATAAGTTCCTAGGATTTTCTTATCTGACCTATGTGTGTAGAGGCCTTGAAGATTCTAAGAAAAATCTGGGTTGAGGTTTAGAGACTTCCAATTAGAAGAGGTGGAAGTGAACTTAGAAGGGTTAATTTCCCTATAATATTTCCATTTTTTCATCTTAAAAATAGCACACTCAAAGGCTCAAAGATTACAGAAAACATAACTTAAATAATCTGAAGTCTGTAGAAAATGCTAATTTTTCTTTTATTCTTAAGTTATGTACACTGTATAACAAGCAGAAAAATGTTGGATATTTAATTTATCTGTAGGATTCTAACTCATATTAACAAAAAAGTAAGCTGAGAATTGTTCATATCATACCTTTCCTTGGAATGTCTTTGAGGGCTAAGATTATTCTTTTGTACATACACAAAACCCTCACTCTCTGGTGTATTTTATCTTAAAATAACAACCACTGTCTGAGAAAAATGTATAATTCCTTTGTAGCTAAAAAGCTAGAAATATCTCTGCAGAGGTTTGGCATATTCTGGAGGAGAATAAAGGGAAATCTGTGTCATTTTATTTGAATTTAAGGTTAAAATAATCAAAATACATACGCCTTTAAATTAGAAAATCTTGATAATGATTTTGTATTTAAAACATCATTAGTATATAGTAACACACAACTGATATCTCAAAACGTTTCTCACCTTACATCGGGCTGCCTTAGGACAGCAGCTGTTAGGATGATCTGACAGAAATTGAGGAAGCTGCTCTTTTCCTCTGTCATCCCTCATACCTATGAATTCCCAGATGCCCATGAATACGGGGTCAACTTCAATAATGGTGCAACTGTCCTCCCCAGAGCATGTCATGATTTTCTTTATCACAGAGATTCAACCTGAACATTAGCATCATGCTAATTGACAACAGATTGTTGATATTAGAGAGTTCATTTACTTTCCTAAGGAAATACAGAAAATAAATAGATGGGTTTATAAATACATGAAGAATGCATACCTGGATAACAGCTATTGTTTCTTGATGGTGGATGACTAATAGGCATAGCAATTGTCCATCTACTAATTTAAAATCACTGTTTAAATATAGCTTAAAATAATTCCCTAAATATTTTCTTACTTAGAAATCTTAGAACAGAGGCAATGACCTGTATGCTTCTGATTGGCACTACAATCATTACTTAGGTTTCATTAATCTGGGATGGAGAGCACTTTCTGGGAAATGGCATTTGTTTCTATTGAGTCTCGCCATCAGACCTGTGAAATATATCAGCATACCACACACAGAATCATCTGTAAAGATGGAATATGTTCCAAAAATGAGGAGGAGGGTGACATTTAGCTGATTTTCTTGTTGCAATTGAATTTTGATAATGAAAAGCCACAACATTCAAAGCATTTTCAAATGCCAATTGCTCCCCACTGTATGCTTATTTTTTCTTGCAATTGTAACTGTTTATAACATTACTAATTTACTTTTAGTTCACTTGTGCTCATTTAAGCTATTTTGGTATTGTGTGCATGCAATATGAATTATTAATGAAGACTGCAAAGCAACGATCTTGCTTTTTAAATGCTATTGCTATTAAATGCAGTGTGTGTGTGTACCCGTGGGATCTAACAGGAAAAGAAAACTACTACTGTTGATACATTCTTCTGGAATAATTTCATCAATTCAGCCCAATGCATATTACCCACATCTAGATATGTCTAACATTGAAGATATACTGTAGATAGTTACAAAAAAGTAATAACATCTAAGTGAATAGCAGAAATTAATGTCTATTTAAAGCAGATTCATAGATAAAAAGGAAGTTCTAAGCAGGTATATGTTCCCTATATGTCTTACAGATTTCCAGATCTTATTTTTAGAAAAATATGTCATTACTTTAGGCTATTCATCTCTGAAATAAGCGAGATTACAGACAAAATGCAGCTGTAGAAATCTAGTTTAGGCTTAACACATACTGGAAACATAGGCTTGATGTTAGTTTGGAAAAAATTAGAATTAAGATTGCCCCATCCCCAAGCTCCTCCAACATTCTTAGCAAGGGATATTCAAAAAACTTTACAACAGCAGCTTGGCAATCAACTACTTTTGCTATTAGTCATGCCAGAAGCTTTGCCTCAGAGCCTGCATCTGAGCTCTTGTCCGAAGTCCATCTCTCTTTTCTGGGTCCCTACAGCAGGTTTGTACCAATTTCTTTCATAACATTAGAAGCATTACTAACTCAATGGACATGAATTTGAGCAAACTCTGGGAGATGGTGAAGGACAAGGGAGCCTGTTGTGCTATAGTCTACGTGGTCGAGAAGAGTCAGATATGCTTAGCAACGGAACACAGCAGCTTTCATCCTGAATTTAACACAGTTCTTATATTATATTTTCTGGTTATGTTGCATTTCCCACTGCTGGGTACCTGTATTAATTTGCTGGGGTCACCACAACAAAGCACCACAGACTGGGTGGCCTAAGCAACAGACAGATGTTTTCTCAAAGTTCTGGGGCTGCAATTTTCTCTTCTCATAATGATACCAGTCATATTGGGTTAGAGATCACCCTAATGACTTCAAACCAGTCCATCCTAAAGGAAATAAGTCCTGAATATTCATTGGAAGGACTGATGTTAAAGCTGGAGCTCCAATACCTTGGCCACCTAATGTGAAGAGCTGTAATTAAGTAATATCTTTATAATAAAGAAAGCTGAGCGATGAATTGATGCTTTTTAACTGTGGTGTTGGAGAAGACTCTTGAGAGACCCTTGGACTGCAAGAAGATCAAATCTGTCCATCCTAAAGGAAATTATCCCTGAATATTCATGGAAGGACTGATGCTGAAGCTGAAGCTCCAATACTTTGGCCACCTGATGTGATGAGCCATAATTAAGTAATATCTTTACTTTATAATAAAGAAAGCTGAGCAATGAAGAATTGATGCTTTTTAACTGTGGTGTTGGAGTAGACTCTTGAGAGACCCTTGGACTGCAAGAAGATCAAATCTGTCCATCCTAAAGGAAATTATCCCTGAATATTCATTGGAAGGACTGATGCTGAAGCTGAAACTCCAGTACTTTGGCCACCTGATGCAAAGAACTGACTCATTGGAAAAGACCCTGACGCTGGGCAAGATTGAAGGTGGGAGGAGAAGGGAATGATAGAGGATGAGATGGTTGGATGGCAACACCAACGTGATGGACATGAGTTTGAGCAAGCTCTGGGAGCTGGTGATGGACAGGAAGCCTGGTGTGCTGCAGTCCATGGGGTGTCAAAGAGTTGGACACATCTGAGCAACTGAACTGGACTGAACTGAACATCCTCCTGTTGATGGTTGTTCAGCAGCTAGTTGCAATTTGGTATTTTCATAGTAGAAGATGAACAGATTATAGTGAAGCAGGCCTGAAACTCTATCACTTCAGTTCAGTCACTCAGTCATGCCGACCCTTTGCAACTGAACTGAATTGAATGACTTCATTTTAACTCAGTTACCTCTTTAAAGACCTTATCTCCAAATGAAGTCACACTTTGAGGCCCTGGGGGTTATTATTTCAACACATAAATTTGGAGGTGGCTGTAATTCAGCCTATGACAATTCCCCATCTTTTCTTCTCCTTTTTACAATAGCAGCAGTGATTTTTATTATGTTCATAGACAACACTCATTGAGTATGTCTTACATGCCAGATACTATTCTCACTGTTTCACTTCTAATGTGTCAAAATGACTGGAGCTCTGATCCCACCCTTCAGATTGCAAACTTGTGACATGAAACTTGTTACCCTCTGCCAGAGTCTCTGACATTAGCTGGTTGATACTTGACTTTGCAGAGGCAGGCTTGCCTGGTAGTTTTAAGTGTGGGCTCTTGGGCTGGGCAGCACACATTTTTATTATAGCCCTGCCCTTTACTGGTTGACTGATCTTGGGAAAGTTACTAACCATTTCAGTTTTCTCATCTGTGTGAAGGAGTAGGCAATATTAGCTACAGAGTTGTTGATTAAATGAAGTACTACCAGTAAAGTATTTAGTTTTTCTGGTGTGTGGTAGGCACAGTGAAACCCTGAGATTAATGCATTCTGCAACAATGCAATTTTGGATAAAAATGTGATTGGCAATCACCTCCCATCCTCTGTAGCAGCCTTAGGCCAGTCATTTCATTAACTTCGAATAGTGTAACTTCACATTATAAAGGTTATGTGTTTTGGATCTCACATGTGGTATTAGGATGTATTTATACAGTTTCACTGTACTTGTTATATTTTAACACTTATTACAGTTTCATTTTTCCTGACACTGGAATTCCTACTTCTGTTTCTATACTTGATAACATCTGTTATTACCTTTTATGTAGGTATTACCTTCCCGAATTGCCACCTAACTGTTACTCTGAATACTACACCAGCCCTACTGTGCTTCTGACTGCTGCCTGTAATAGGTTTACCCTACTCCACTGGTGTCAAATTCCTCATCTGGTTTGGTTGTTCCAGTCCCGACATTCCATACTAGAATAAGGCATAAACCCTTAAGCTTCATCATCTGTTGTAAAGAACTTTGCTGTCTGAGTATAAACGCAAATAACCAGGAGATAACCACATTCACTGAAGTGATAAAACTAGTTTATTCCAGCTACTCAGCAATATATATCTTCAACAGCTCTACTGTTTTCCCAATGTCTCATCCTGTAGGAAGCTGTCAATAAAACTCTTTGTTTCCATGGGCTCAAAGTTGTGGGCATGGTAGTATGTTTGGAAGGTGTTATGGTACATGAGTGAACTCTATCACCTCTGGAGTCTATTGATGGGTCTGAGTATCAGCTCTGCCATTCACTAGCCTAATGATAGGAGCCTTAGTTTCCTCATCTGTAAAATTGGGATATTTGCTCTTTGGGGAGGATACAGTGAAATAATTTACTAATTAATTACATGTGCCAAATGCTCTGCAAACACTATCTTATTTGATACCCACAATAACTCTCTTGTTTCATTTATATGTGTTCCTTGACGTACTCCTTTTCCTATTTGGAACCAGTCTGTTGTTCCATGTCCAGTTCTAACTGTTGCTTCCTGACCTGCATACAGGTTTCTCAAGAGGCAGGTCAGGTGGTCTGGTATTCCCATCTCTTGAAGAATTTTCCACAGTTTATTGTGATCCACACAGTTGAAGGCTTTGGTGTAGTCAATAAAGCAGAAATAGATGTTTTTTCTGGAACTCTCTTGCTTTTTCGATGATCCAGCGGATATTGGCAATTTGATCTCTGGTTCCTCTGCCTTTTCTAAAACCAGCTTGAACATCTGGAAGTTCTTGGTTCACGTATTGCTGAAGCCTGGCTTGGAGAATTTTGAGCATTACTTTACTAGCGTGTGAGATAAGTGCAATTGTGCGGTAGTTTGAGCCTTCTTTGACATTGCCTTTCTTAGGGATTGGAATGAAAACTGACCTTTTCCAGTCCTGTGGCCACTGCTGAGTTTTCCAAATTTGCTGGCATATTGAGTGCAGCACTTTCACAGCATCATCTTTCAGGATTTGAAATAGCTCGACTGGAATTCCATCACCTCCACTAGCTTTGTTTGTAGTGATGCTTTCTAAGGCCCACTTGACTTCACATTCCAGGATGTCTGGCTTTAGGTGAGTGATCACACCATTGTGATTATCTGGCTTGTGAAATCTTTTTTGTACAGTTCTTCTGTGTATTCTTGCCACCTCTTCTTAATATCTTCTGCTTCTGTTAGGTCCATACCATTTCTGTCCTTTATTAAGCCCATCTTTGCCTGAAACGTTCCCTTGCTATCTCTAATTTTCCTGAAGAGTTCTCTAGTCTTTCCATTCTGTTGTTGTCCTCTATTTCTTTGCATTGATCGCCGAGGAAGGCTTTCTTATCTCTCCTTGCTATTCTTTGGAACTCTGCATTCAAATGGGAATATCTTTCCTTTTCTCCTTTGCTTTTCGCTTCTCTTCTTTTCACAGCTTTCTGTAAGGCATCCTCAGACAAACATTTTGCCTTTTCACATTTCTTTCCCATGGGGATGGTTTTGATCCCTGTCTCCTGTACAGTGTCACAAACCTCCGTCCATAGTTCATCAGGCTCTCTGTCTATATTGTCTGTGTATATTGTCACCCTGCTTATTTAACTTTTATGCAGAGTACATCATGAGAAACGCTGGGCTGGGAGAAGCACAAGCTGGAATCAAGATTGCTGGGAGAAATATCAATAACCTCAGATATGCAGATGACACCACCCTTAAGTCAGAGTGAAGAGGAACTGAAAAGCCTCTTGAAGAAAGTGAAAGAGGAGAGTGAAAAAGTTGGCTTAAAGCTTAACATTCAGAAAACTAAGATCATGGCATCTGGTCCCATCACTTCATGGGAAATAGACGGGGAGAAAGTGGAAACAGTGTCAGACTTTATTTTTTTGGGCTCCAAAATCACTGCAGCCATGAAATTAAAAGACGCTTACTCCTTGGAAGGAAAGTTATGATCAACCTAGATAGCATATTAAAAAGCAGAGACATTACTTTGCCAACAAAGGTCTGACTGGTCAAGCCTATGGTTTTTCCAGTGGTCATGTATGGATGTGAGAGTTGGACTTAGAAGAAAGCTGAGCACTGAAAAATTGATGCTTTTGAACTGTGGTGCTGGAGAAGACTCTTGAGAGTCCCTTGGACTGCAAGGAGATCCAACCAGTCCATCCTAAAGGAGATCAGTCCTGGGTGTTCATTGGAAGGACTGATGCTGAAGCTGAAACCCCAATACTTTGGCCACCCTATGCGAAGAGTTGACTCATTGGAAAAGACCCTGATGCTGGGAGGGATTGGGGGCAGGAGGAGAAGGGGACGACAGAGGATGAGATGGCTGGATGGCATCACCGACTCAATGGGCATGAGTTTGAGTAAACTCTGGGAGTTGGTGATGGACAGGGAGGCCTGGCGTGCTGCGATTCATGGGGTTGCAAAGAGTTGGACACGACTGAGCGACTGAACTGAACTGATGATTCAACAAGAGTAGACCCTATCATTCTTTCTACACTCTTCTACTGTTTTTCTGTAAAATATCTTCTATGATTTGGATGTTCAAATCTTATTTATGAGCCTCCTGGACAATTAAAATGCATTATGTTTTGCATCATGCTAAAATCATCTCTTACTCCTGGTAATTATAAATTATCTGTTTTTGAATAAGTCACCTATTTCCTAAAAGTGATTTTATAATGAAGTTTTATCACATGGGAATCTGTCAGGGCAGTTAAAGAAAAGTGTATTTTTTCACTTTTCTAACAGAGTAGTCATATTTGAGATAGAAATCCCTTGAATAAGAATGATGATAGCAAATGACACTGACCAGAAGAGATAATTGTTTTCAGTAGAAGTCATATTGGGACTATCTTTTTAAATTTTTTTTTGAAAAAAAAGTTGCATTAGTTTTTTTTTTTAAAGAAAGTGCATTCATGGATTGGCACATCTTATATTTAATTTTGTCTTATTTTAAAAGATGACAGTAGAAACATGTTAAGAAAACAATATAGTAGAAATGCCACACGTTAGAAAAAGGTGAGACTAACTGGCATCAGAACTGCAGTCTATTTGGGCTGTGAAAGAACTTGCACAATGATCAAATCAACGCTCTCAAGATAAAATGAGGAAGCTGAACTCTGAATATACCCTGTGCTTTGGTCAAAATCACACACATGGCATCAGACTTAGGTTTAGGACCTTGGTCCTACATCCCTAAAAATATATAACTATTGACAGATGTTGAGAAAATAGTCCTTAAAACTTTGTATACTTTGTACAGATTTATTCTACTACAGGGGCTTCCCTCATGGCTCAAACAGTAAAGAATCTGCCTGCAATGCAAGAGACACAAGTTTGATCCCTGGGTCAGGAAGATTCCCCTGGAGAATGGAGTTGCTACCTACTCAGTATTCTTGAGAGTTCCTTGGACAGCAAGAACTAGTCAATTCTAAAGCAAATCAACCCTGAATATTCATTGGAAGGACTGATGCTGAAACTGAAGCTCCAATACTTTGGCCACCTGATGCAAAGAGCTGACTCATTGGAAAAGACCCCAAAGCTAGGAAAGATTGAGAGCAGGAGGAGAAGGGAGTGACAGAGGATGAGATGGTTGGATGGCATCACTGACTCAATGGAGATGAGCTTGAGCAAACTCTGGCAGATAATGAAGAACAGGGAAGTCCAGTGTGCTGCAGTCCATGGGGTGGCAAAGAGTTGGACACAATTCTGAGCAACTGAACAACAACAGAATTCTACCATGTTAGGCTTATCTCATTTAGGCTCACATGCCATTACAGAATTAATCCACCTACTAATTTGTGCATTTGCATCAGAGTCACTCTTAGCTCTACACTGTACCTTCTTTGTCAAAACACTCATTTATGCTGTGTGCGGTCATTCAGCTTGCTCTTGGTTGTATTTTTGAATACATGAATGAATAATGTTATGTAAATATAATTTCACTTTGAATTAATTTAGAATAAAACCTAAGTCTAATCTCAAGGGAAGCTGCCATGACATATGGAACCCAAAACACCCATCTATCCTTCCTCTTGAGAAGACAGAGATCATCTATCCAAGAACTGGTGGAAGGGGTTATTGTGAGGATGACCACATTTCCTGTTATTGTTCCTGTTATTCTTTTCAATATTACCACATGTCAACATTTCAGTGTATCAGACTTTGGTGAAAATCTGAAATTTAATACTACTCAATGAAAATAGCTCATAATTTCTAAAACATTCCCTTTACCCATAAGAAAGTTCTCCTCTGGCTCCTTCATTGCATTTTAATTCTCTCTCTCTCTCTCCTCTGCCTTCCCCTCTCTGCACCATTCCCCTCACCAATGCCCTGTCTCACTCTCTTCCTTCCTCATCTTCTTTTCCTTATCCTATTTCTCAGCCTGATCCTCCTTATTTCTTCTTTCTTTTCTGTTCTTTCTCCCTGAAATTCTCATTGGTTTATTATGCAGTTCTGTTTAGCTATGCCTTTTGTCTACTTCATTATTGTATAACCTAGATTCAGCTTCCTCCCTAATGAGGTTACATCCCTCTAGCAGATTTTGGAACGAGGAGTTTTGCTTCACATCTGCTGCTGATTCAGTTCCATGCTGCAGCTGCTAATCTTACTGCCTCTGCCTCTTCCTCCAAGTGATGTTTCAGGTAGATATTATCCCATACAAAGAAGTCCGTCCCCCGACTTTTACAAGCATCTAGGGCATCTGTGTTGTGATAATAATGTTTTTTTTTTTAATCTCAACTTTAAAAAATCTTGCTTTACTTTTGTATATGTCTTTACTCTTCGTGTATGTCACTACCTGACCATGTGTGTGTGTGTGTGTGTGTGTGTGTGTGTACATGCTAAGTCGCTTCAGTCACGTCCAACTCTTTGCCACTCTATGGGCTGCAGCCCGCCAGGCTCCTCAGTCCATGGGGTTCTCCAGGCAAGAACACTGGAGTGGGTTGCCACGCCCCTCTCCAGGGGATCTTCCCGACCCAGGGATTGAACCCACGTCTCTCATGTCTCCTGCACTGGTGGGTGGATTCTTGACCACTAGTGTCACCTGGGAAGCCCACTTGATCTTGATGTTACCTAATTCAGTGCTTGCCCCTCTGTGCACTGAATTAGGATCTTTCTAATTCATATTCTACTTGATTCCCACACCACTGTAGTGGGCGGTATTTGATAGGCATTCATGTTTCTTGTTAGAGGAAATACAAATGACTTGTTGTATGCTTCTAGTCTCTTAATTTTATTTCCTAACCATTGGCTTTGGAAAATAGCATAAAAAATTAAGCAATTATGTAGTGAGAACTTTAACACAAAAAGAAAATGGGTTCTGTGCTAATAATTAATAAATGTTATATCTAACTTTATGGTTTTACTTATATTATAGAATTATATAACATATTTAACATCTCCTGAAATGGCAAGGCCCTCGGAACTCAAACAACTTCAGGGTTGTAGACCCGTCAAACTCATATCCAAAAATCAACCGATCATTTCCTACCACAAGTTGTTTTTCATCCTTGGTTTCCATGCTACCATCATACATGTTCCCTTGACCAACACATGGCTCATCCTTGACTGTTCCATTTCCTTCCTTTCTTAAATCCAAACCTTCTTCAATGCCTGCTTACTCTAACTGTTGAATATATCCTGAATATTTTATTGCCAGCCTATCCGTCATGATAGAGACTGAGAGTCTCTTGGACAGCAAGGAGATCAAACCAGTCAATCTTAAAGGAAATTAACCCTGAATACTCACTGGAAGGACTGATGCTGGAGCTCCAGTATTTTGGTCATCTGATGCAAACAGATGGCTCATTGGAAAATTCCCTGATGTGAGAATGATTGAGGGCAGAAGGAGAAGAGGATGTCAGAGAATGAGATGGCTGGAAGGCATTGCTAATGCAAAGGACATGAACTTGGGCAAACTTCAGGAGATGGTGAGGGACAGGGAGGCCTGGCGTGCTGCAGTCCATGGAGTTGCAAAGAATTGGACACAACTGGGCAACTGAACAGCAATAGCAATCCCTACAGATAACACTTCACAACAACCTGCTAACTGGCCTCCTTGTTTCTAGTCTTGATTTTGTTCACTCTGTTCTTCACACTGAGTGATATTTTTAATAATGAAAATCTGAGTGACTTCTTCCTTTGCTCAATTCAATGTCTCTTAGTTGCTTTTACGACACAATCTAATGTTACATGGTAAATACAACAAACCCATGCATTCAATTTTCCTTTCACCATTTCCAAGAATCCTTGGTTTCTGTTGGCTCCCTATGATTTTAGGGATACTGATTCCATCCATGGTCCAAGCATTGAGCAGGAGACCTGGGTAAAACAAAACAGTCCACGCCAATAGCTAGCTTCCATTTGATCTAAATTGACCCAACAAAAGTGAATCTCAGGATTTTTCTGTAAACAGTAGTCACTTTCCCCTCCCTCCCCAATCTTTTTTCAATGCTGAGTGTAAAGAGGAAGCAAAAGTAGATTTGGAGAGCCGCCGCTAGTCACTTTAGGGCTATCACTGCAGGTGTTAGCTTGCCAAGAGTGAATCAGCGGTATCAGATCTAAGAAAAGAAAAGAATAAAGTGAATCCTAGTTTAATTGATTGCCACTGAACTGAGGATTTACAGGTGATTTTTCTGTTGCTTGGTGCTGAAAGCATCTTAATTGATACCTTTTACCTTTAATTTAAACTCTACAATAGAATTGAATGGAATTTCATTCAGGTCACTCCTTTTCTCCTTTCTGGGTCATTGTACACACAGTTCGCCCATGGTGAGCAGTTTTCTCTCTTTTATGGCCTTTAAAACACTTGGATAATCTCCAAATATTTTTCCATCTGAGTTTTGGATTCAGAAAGCCTTCTCCCAGTTTCAGAGTTCATACTGCTGTTTTGTTCTTCTTGCCCACTGTATTTGTGATATTGGTTCCTATAATTGTATACTTGTCTCTACCATCAGTAAAATTAAGCCCTTTCATGATAGGGATCATATTTGTATCACTTATTACTACATCTTTGGCACCTGGTTCAGTGCATGGCACACAATCATCATTTATTTATGCACTCAGTAAATATTTATAAAGTACCTAATATAAACCTTGGACTCTTTCTATGATCTGGGTTTAGAATTGTTTATATTACAGAGAGAGTCCTCTTCTCATAGAGTTCATATTTTAGTTGGTGGATATACACAGCGCACCAATAAAACAATAAATATAGCTTGCTGCTACTGCTGTTGCAAAGTTGTGTCTGACTGTTGCGACCCCCATGGACTGTAGCTTGCCAGGCTCCTCTGTCCATAGGATTTCCTGGGCAAGAATACTGTAGTGGATTGCCATTTCCTTTTCTAGGGGAACTTCCTGACTCAAGGATCAAATCCACATCTCCTGTTTGGAAGGCAGATTTTTGATCGGGAGTCACCTGGGAAGCCATATAATAGGTTAGGTGGTGATAATGGCTATGAAAAGTAATAAATCGGGGGAAAGCAGAGTAAATGAATGAATAAATTTTAAGAAATTGGGCTTTTTGTTTGCTTGTTTGTTTATTATGCTAGTTTGAGAAACAATTATTCTGGGTATAGTTGACCTAAAATAGATTGCCAGATATTTCCCCAGCAAAGATGGGTTTATCTGGGATCAACAGAAAATTGCAATTTAGGGTACACAACCATGGCCAGTTGTGCACAGTAACCCTATGGCAAGGGGAGAACACTTCATAGAAGGGGAAAGGAAGCTGGGATGGTTGTAACAAACAGAGTCCATGGCTTTTCATTGGTTGAGCCCTTGCCAAGAAAGAAGAGTGTCGTTTTTCCTTCCTGTTGGGCTTGGCTATTGTCAAAGGATGTGAGAGCTCCCCCTTCTGGTCTCCTGACTCTAGTGATGTTTCTGATTAATTTTTTACACACTTAAACTGTCCCTAAAAAAGAAAATGCTTTACTTTTTAAAATAAATATTCAGTAGTTAGAAGAGCATTATTTAATCATCATCTACCGACATTTCTCTTAAACCTCCATCCAGTTCTACATTTTTAATGCAATAAGATTATGAAGTAATAGTCCTAAGAATCTGTTAGTCACCTTCTTAGCCTTTTATTCATTGTGTTTGAATAGCTCAGATTATTATTAAAGTATAGGTTATTATAACTTAAAATAATAAATTCTAAATATTATTTATGAATATTTAAATTCCTCAATCATATCTTTGAACAAGTTGTCACTTTAAAATTGCCTTTAAAATGATATCTCAGTCACTTTCTCATTTTCTTTCCAGAATCATGAATTATAAATTATACTATAGAAATATCTATGAAACAGGCCTGAAAAAGAGGTAGTTCATAACATCTTTGAAGTGGTTTTAAATTACCGTAATTTCAGCTTTTGAGTCCTGATATAAAATTTATTGAAACTAGATACATATGCTATGTAATAAAGGAAAGAGGTTTGTGTTACTGTTTTTATGAATGCTGACCTTTTTAAAAGATACAAAAACACTTCCACTTTTTTACATCATAGGTATTTGGAAATATAATTTTTTAATTTGATAGCAATATTTGTGTCCTGTACATGTGCTTTTTAACATTTATATATTGATATTTATTGATTTATAGTTCTTTTAAGAAGGTCTACTTTCCTTTGCAATACTAACAAAAAATCTAACATATCACCATATTTTCTTTTGTTACTTTATATTAAAAGGCAGTAGAAAGTTATCTTTAATTAATAATTTATAATGCCTACTCTGTGAAAATTACTCTGTGTTCATGACTGTCAATTATTTGAGTCAGAATATAAATATAACATTATTAAAAATATCAACTAGAGTCTAATTAAGTTATATCATTGAAATAAAAATTATATGGTTGTTCGGAAATCTTTCTGTACAATGGAGATGGATTCTGTAGCCAGAGATTTAAAGGGCAGAGGGAGAAAGGATGTTTCTTCCAGAGGATAAATATGACTAAACTGGAGAACCCTCAAGAGTATCTAGACTTAAATGGATATGAGACAGGATAAAAAGTTTGCTTAAATATTTACTTACTTGGTAACAGTGTGAGAGGCATAATGCTATAGTGACATTTTATGCTATTTCACTCTTTCAACTTTGCAACAGCGAGCCTTTCAGATTTTTCTGCTGGTTTTGCATTATACTCAGGTTAGAATAAAACTTCTGCCTCTAAAATTTCCTGCTTGCTCAGTACACATTGTCTGGGCTACTGGGACAAGTAGGGCTCAGCTTACATGGTGGATCATGGCAGTTTGGTAGCCAGCCTCCTAGATGGTTCCTAATGATTCCTGCCTTTTTGTATTCATACCTTTATAAATTGTACCAGGGTTGTCTCTGTGATCAATAGTAATTAGCAGAGGTGATGGTATGTCATACGGTTAGGTGTAAAAGACAGGTGCTTCCGTCCTAAAACCTTTCTCTCAATCTCTTTCTCAAATGCCACTTTGGGGAAAGTCATAATGCTGTGTAATCAGGGGAGGCCTCTGTGGAGAGCCCCAGGCGGTAAAGAATTAAAACTTCCTTCAGAAATTACATGAATGAACTTGGAAATGGATTTTCAGCCCCTTAAGAGGACAGCAATGGTTGATTTGACTGCAATGCCCTAAGAGATTTCGAGCCAAAACCACACAGCCAAGCCCTGCGTCAATTCCTGACCCTCTTAAATTATGCTGAAATAATACATGTTTGTCAAAGTAAGCTGATGATTTGGAGGGTATTTTGTTACATAGCGGACTTCCCTGGTGGCTGAGATGGTAAAGAATCTGCCTGCAATGCAGGAGACTGGGATTTGATCCCTGGGCCAGGAAGATCCCCTGCAGAAGGGAATGGCTACCCACTCTGGTATTCTTGCCTGGAGAATTCCATGGACAGAGGACCCTGGCGGGCTACAGTCCATGGCACTGCAGAGAGGTGGACATGACTGAGTGACTGACAATTTCATTTTCACTTTCACTTTTGTTACACAGTAATAGATAACTAAAACACCTGTAAATTATTTTTGTCTTTTGGTTTTATTTTCCTGCCAATCTGATACTTGACCAAGATGACCACAATATTTCCCTCAGTTTAAAGAAACCTGAAAGTGAAAATCGTTCAGTCATGTCTGACTCTTTGTGACCCCATGGACTGTAGCCCACCGGGGATTCTCCAGGCAAGAGTACTGGAGTGGGTAGCCAATCTCTTCTCCCGGGGATCTTCCCAACCCAGGGATCGAACCCAGGTCTCCTGCATTGCGGGCAGATCCTTTACCATCTGAGTGACCAGGGAAGCCCAACTAGGCCACAGGTTCAACATAATGAATTGTCAATAATTCAAATCTATTCTTAGGGTAAACTCAGGAAAACTTAGACACTTGCCATGTTTTCCATGAAGTAGAAAATGCTTATTTTTTCAGCTTTCTTTTTCTTAAACCCATGGACATGTCTTTAAGGAAGGAAAAGGAGAGAGAACTTGAAAGAGGGATTGTGGAGGGGGTGCATCTTGAGGACTCTTTATATTTCAGACCTTGTGCTAGACAACCTATATAATCTTGTCAACAATGTCAACTAATCTTGCCAACTTCTGTTTTACATAGAAAAGTTAGATAACATCATGCAGCTAAAATATTTCACAACCAGAATTCAAGCACAGGTATGCTTGACTCCAATGACTGATTTTAATTATACAAGGCTGTTAATTGAAAACATTAGGACTTAAGTCCACAGTAAATGAATGCCATTTTGTCCAGTTCATTTAAAATATTTGGGAAATCCACTATAAAAGGAAAATATCTGTGTTTACAGATTTAAAGATAAAATGAGAAAGCAAATGCAAATAAAGCTTTTACCACTGCAAAGCACAAGGCAGTGTAAGACTTACAATTCTTGTAGGTTTTGTGATGAATTATCTATTCATGAGAAAAATTGCTGAGTAGACGTAATCTTAACAGTTTCTTTGAAAAAATGAGTTTTTAATACATATTAGCTTGATAATATACATGTTTCTACAAGGCAGCATAGATTTTAATTTTTTATATACATGTACTTAATTATACTTATTTCTTACATTTGGGAATCTATTTTTAAAATAGTTCTATACATACAAAATTTGTGAGAGAAAAAATAATCTTCAAGTATAAAAATAATCTTCATTCTACACTGTCGGAAGTACAAGAGTGTTGATGAAAGAGTTTTTTTTTTTTTTGATGAAAGAGTTTTAAATTGCTGAAAACCTATGTGTTAATGTCAGTTTGGGTTACTTTAGTTTGCCTTATTTTTGCCATTTGGTTTTGGATGTGTATATCATTTTCTGAGTACTTAATTTTAGCTGAGGCATTACCAATGTGCATTTCTGGGAATGATTTGTTTTGACTAATATCAAAATAGATTTGAAATTGTTCCTTTCAACTGAATGTTTGGTGGCATATTTGTACTTTTACTGAAAAACAATGTCAATTCTAAAAGCAGCCATATTTACTGACAAAGATTACTAATTTATGGTTATAGCTAGTTAAATAAGGGGACAACTGAATAATGCTACATGTAAGCTATGGATTTATTATAGAGAAATGAAGAATCAAGTGAAAAAACCTGGAAATGGAAGTTTAGCTGGTTCTCAACAATTGCTTTGTAATTTTCATGAGCCACAGATTAGATCTCAGTATTCCTATATAGAAATGTTTGTTAAATTCTTTTTGAAATTATTTTGAGCTCCATGATACAGAAGACCAGTAATCTATTTTGTATCTACACATAATGTGTTAAAGCTAGAGGTCACACAGCTGGCTGCTTAAGGCTTCTAACATGGGATGTGGGTCAGGGTACATACTTATAGCCAAAGAATGGGAAACTGTGATTAAAAATAAACTACATAGCAGCAGGCTTCTGTTGGCTCCATATTTATTATATCCTTAGTAAGTATATAAATTTATAATTGTAAAATTTTTTAGATTTTCTTATTTAAAAATAAAATAGTTAAAATTAATAAATGGATTAATGAAGCTGGAGAAGCAACTACCAACCGGTTATTCAGGTTATGGCAAGGCTTTTAAATTTTATCCTAACAGACCTGGGGAACCACTGAAGAGTCTTAAAGAGGAGATTAACAGATCAGTTTTAGATTATAGAAAGATCATCTGATAGTAAATGGATTAAACTAGAGGCAATAAGACTGAATCTATAGCTGATCCAAACAAGAGATGCCGGTTTGTTAGTAAGACTCCCTAGAGTTAGGATGCAATTCTAAATGGTTGGCATGTTAGAAAGTAATATAAATAAAGTAATATGCTAATGTTTGCCTGTAAGTAGTAGTAAACGTCTCTCCATGGGATTTTCCAGGCAAGAATACTGGAGTGGGTTGCCATTTCCTTCTCCAGGAGATCTTCCCAACCCAGGGATTGAACCCAGGTCTCCTGCATTGTAGGCAGACGCTTTACCATCTAAGCCACCAGGGAAGTCTAGTAGCAAACCTATCTTGCAGTGGTAAATGTCTAGTTTATTATTTTAACAAACAAACTCCTAACAGTAAATGGTGGCTGAAGTTAGTTCAAAACATGGTGATATAAGGACCAGTATCTTTGTAGTTCTTAGGAAAATCTCATGCTTGTTTTCTTTTGAACACCAATGTGATGTAGGATAATAGCTGAAGAGAAAAGGGTTCTGCTAGGTCCATATATTCCTTTTTGCCATGAAAGGAAACACTTTCCCAGAAATTCCTTCAGCAGACTTCCTTTTAAGTCTTTGTGACCAGAGCTAGATCCCAAAATCTTCCTACTTTGAGGGGAGGCTGGGAACTCAGGGAAAAATATGGTCATGATTTAGTATCATGATTCATAACTAGGGAACCACATTGCTTCCCTAAATAAAATCATGATGCTACCACAGAAGGAGGGAGAATGAACAGTGTCTTCCAAAGTTGGTCATTTTGATCCAAGTGGCACAGTGAAATAGGCTTCTGTGACTCTCTCTGTATTTAGGTGTAAATGGGCTGCTTCACTGACTGATTTATGTCCATGATTGTTTGTGATAGCCTTAATTAATGAAAATGCAACCTACAGGGATATGAAAATTCAATTAAAAAATGAAGTTTCTCAAGCAATTTAAATTTCCTTGTCTCTCTTATTTTCATTTATATCATCCACCCACACAAACTGTATCCACTAAAGCATCTCTCTCTTCAGCCATGCTGCTATAAAGCTTTTTGTTTCATGATGATAAAATATACGATTTTTATTTCAATGAGAAGAAACTGAAATACAGGCTTCAGAATTAGAATGTCAAAGGATACCATACTACTGATCTGCATTTAAAATTTTTCATTATTCGGAATTTTATTATTTAAAATTTTTTTTCATGAAGACAGTGGTTTTTCTTGTGTTACTAGTTCCTCAATAGGAAGAAAATCGTATGATTATGCAGCCTTGCACAATCTGCTTCAGTTCTTTGACAACAACTGCTGAAAGGACAATAACTCCGGGAGCCTTCATCAGCTTGAAGAGCTGTAGCATCTGGCATGTTAATCAGGGATTTTTGTAAAGTCAGTAAAAACAAAATATCTCCTATGTATATTTAATTCATTTTAAAAAACTGAACACCATGGACCTTTAAATGTTATCAATTTAGTAATGAATAACAGTAATCAAGCTCTTTGTCTGTTGAAGTACAAGTATTATATGATTCCCTAAGAGACAGTAAAAAGAGCTTGCTTCCTGATACTATGCAATAAATATTACTTAATTTATCTTTAAAGGGAAATTGAATGTCTTAAGCAGTTTTGTTATAGAGTAATATTTTTGAATAGGAACTAAAAAATATGTGTCTAAATATATATAATCAGAAAAAAGAAAAGCTAATCATCTTAGTCAATGAAATTAAATGCATGTCATGTTTTCTATTTTCAAATTTTATATTTCAAAAAGTATATTATGATATACTTTTATGTACTACAAATAAAAACTAAGATACAAATAGATATGCCCTATTCCATAATGTGCTAACATGTTAGATTATAGGCTGAATAAAAATATCCCACTCATATGAAAAACAAAACAATTGACAATGTAATTTTTATAGTTATTGAATTTTAGATTATAGAGATTGTTTGAGATCAATTGCTTAAATCTACTTATTTCAAAGATAAAGAAATACATAGCTCAGGTCATTGAGTTACCTGTTTAAGATCTCACGGCTTATTGGGGACAGTCAGTACCAGGATCACAGACTCCTAATATTCAGTGTTCTCTCATGATACTAAATGCATTTTCCTAATTATACGGATATAGTCATTTCTCAAAACAAGAAGTCTTTCAACTGTACTCTAACGTCATACCGATCTATTATGCACCAAAGAGTCCCTAGGTAGTTATTTTGTGAACCTCAATTTGTAGAAGGGTGGAACCTGTGGGGGAGTGGGAGACAGTTGACTGGAAATCATTCAAGCTTTGCCTCATTCATTCATTCATTCATTCACATAAGAGGTGTATATGGAGTATCTGTCGAGTGCCACAGACTGAGCAGGTGGGACCATAATAATGCATGAGACATGAACTTATTCTCATGGAATTCTCAGGTAGAGAAGATAAACATGGATTAAGCAGGCAAAGAAATAAACAAGAATTGTACTTACCTGAATACGTTCATTCAAAGGCAAAGGAGAAAAGGAATGATACAACCATTTAAATGCAGAGTTCCAAAGAATAGCAAGGAGAGATGAGAAAGCCTTCCTCAGTGACCAGTGCAAAGAAATAGAGGAAAACAATAGAATGGGAAAGACTAGAGATCTCTTCAAGAAAATTAGAGATACCAAGCGAACATTTCATGCAAACATGGGCTCGATAAAGGACAGAAATGGTATGGACCTAACAAGCAGGAGATATTAAGAAGAGGTGGCAAGAATACACAGAAGAACTATACAAAAAAGATCATCAAGACCCAGATAATCACGCTGGTGTGATCACTCACCTAGGGCCAGACATCCTGGCATGTGAAGTCAAGTGGGCCTTAGGAATCATCACTACGAATAAAGCTAGTGGAGGTGATGGTATTCCACTATTGAGCTATTTCAAATCCTAAAAGATGATGCTGTGAATCTACATTCAATATGTCAGAAAATTTGGAAAACTCAGCAGTGGCCACAGGACTAGAAAAGATCAGTTTTCATTCCAATCCCTAAGAAAGGCAATGTCAAAGAAGGCTCAAACTACCACACAATTGCACTCATCTCACATGCTAGTAAAGTAATGCTCAAAATTCTCCAAGCCAGGCTTAGCAATACGTGAACCATGAACTTCCAGATGTTCAAGCTGGTTTTAGAAAAGGCAGAGGAACCAGAGATCAAGTTGCCAACATCCGCTGAATCATCAAAAAAGCAAGAGTGTTGCAGAAAAAATCTGTTTCTGCTTTATTGACTATGCCAAAGTCTTTGACTGTGTGGATTACAATAAACTGTGGAAAATTCTTCAAGAGATGGGAATACCAGACCACCTGACCTGCCTCTTGAGAAACCTGTATGCAGGTCAGGAAGCAACAGCTAGAGCTGGACGTGAAACAACAGACTGGTTCCAAATAGGAAAAGGAGTACATCAAGGCTGTATACTGTCACCCTGCTTATTTAACTTATATGCAGAGTACATCATGAGAAATGCTGGGCTGGAGGAAACACAAGCTGGAATCAAGATTGCTGGGAGAAATATCAATAACCTCAGATATGCAGATGACACCACACTGATGGCAGAAAGTGAAGAGGAACTAAAGAGCCTCTTGATTAAATTAAAAGAGGAGAGTGAAAAAGTTGGCTTAAAGCTCAACATTCAGAAAACTAATATCATGGCATCAGGTCCTATCACTTCATGGCAAATAGATGGGGAAACAGTGGTAGACTATTTTTTTTTTTTTTTGCACTCCAGAATCACTGCAGATAGTGATTGCAGCCATGAAATTAAAAGACGCTTACTCCTTCGAAGAAAGTTATGATGAACCTAGACAGCATATTAAAAAGCAGAGACATTACTTTGCCAACAAAGGCCCGTCTAGTCAAGGCTATGATTTTTCCAGCAGTCATGTATGGATGCGAGAGTTGGATTATAAAGTAAGTGGAGCACCAAAGAATTAATGCTTTTGAACTGTTATGTTGGAGAAGACTCTTGAGAGTCCCTTGGACTTTCAGGAGATCCAACCAGTCCATCCTCAAGGAGATCAGTCCTGAGTGTTCACTGGAAGGACTGATGCTGAAGCTGAAGCTCCAATACTTTGGCCACCTGATGCAAAGAGGTAACTCATTTGGAAAGACCCTGGTGCTGGGAAAGATTGAAGACAGGAAGAAAAGGGGATGACAGAGGATGAGATGGTTGGATGGTATCACTGACTCAATGGACATGAGTTTGGGTAAACTTCGGGAGTTGGTGATGGACAGGGAAGCCTGGCGTGCTGCAGTCCATAGGGTCTCAAATAGTTGGACACGACTGAGTGACTGAACTGAACGTAACTGAATGCATTCCTTAAAGATGTTTATTAACACCTTTAATTTCTCAGCTCTGAGAGATCCTACACATTCTTTGAAGTAGATGCAAAATCTACTGTTCTTCAGTATTTTTCATATTTATGTAAATTTCTTTAGTAAGGAGATTATTTAGCCTTCTCCCAGCATTGCACACTAGAAAACAGTGAATAAAACACACTTAGGTTCCTATCGACACTCAAGTTCACATCATATTTGTGACTTAAACCTTCATAAGCCTATCTCCTCACCTTCAAAATAGACTTAAGACTATGCCTAGTACATACTAGGTACTCAGTAGATGCTATTCCACTTATTCCCACCATTCTTAGGGTTTGCTCTATATTGAGAAGTACAGTTTCAGTGTCTGAGTTAGGCCTGAAGAAATCTCCTATCTAAGGGAGTTGTAACAAGAATATAATTCTGTTAGAAGTATAGAGTAAGTGATTAGTAAGAGTTAGTGGGTAGTAATATCTTGATGCCATGTCCTCTAGCTGAGGACATAATCATATCTTCACTCGGCCTTTCTACCATTTTACAGATAATAAGACCCACAAATCCCATGGACACTAGCCCTTTGCCTATGTCTTTGCCATTTGTCTGATGATTAGAAGTAGTGTTGTGTGGGACAAAATGTCGATGTATTAGTAAGTCCACAGATGGTGATTCTGAGAGAAGTATGATGAGGAAGAAAAGGAAGTTCAAAAACATAATAAGTGCCTTTTTCAACAAGGATTTTTTACTGCCTCCTTCATGATGGAAGAGATCCAGTGTAGTCAATATGTCATCTTCTAGCTGGCTGATTTTATTAGAGCATGATAGCATACTGAGGTCCTAGAGTTAGTCATCATTCCTAAAAAACTGGGTGCCAGTGGTGAAATACAGATCAGTCTTCATGAAGACAACGCCGTGGTGCTATGCCCATGTGTGTTCCGTGTTCATGTCACAATGGCTGCTCCCTTTTTGCACCCACTGAGCAAGATCCAGTTTGCTCAGAAGGAGCCTAACCTACGTGCGGAGTAGGTGAATATGTACGTCAGATTATTAATGGTTGGCTTCACTGTGGAAATGTTTTGTTGAGTATTTCTTCCCTAATGTTCTTGGCTACAAGTCTTTAATCTTGTTTCTTACAAGTCTCTAATCATTAGCCATAGCCCAATAACAATTGGTACAGCTCCTTCCCTCAGGCCATCTATCTTTGCAAGCACAGTGGACAATGAGGTATATATCAGCCAATATTCCCCTGGCTGAAAAGATTTTCTTTAGTTTCTGACCTTCAGAGTCTTTCAAAATGTGGCTAAAGTAATCCACTTTTGGATCTGTGCCTGGGCTTTAGACATCTTCCACCTATTTGTCTGTGTCATGTGGTTTTGATTATATTTACTTTAGGGCAAATTTTAATAAAGTTTATCAATACTTCCTTTCACAATTTTTTATTAAAAGCATTACTACCAATACATGCATACTTCTTCTGTGTGATTTTTTACATTAGTTTAGGAGAACTGGATAGTTCTATTGTCTAACTCATCAGTTACTCAGGGCTTATTTTAAGACTTTCAGTAAAACTGAGTATATATCTTTTCCCTGGTTTTGAAGATTGTCCATAATAGAACTTTGTTCAAACTATTTAACCCTGCCTCAGTGATCAATCAGACTCTATTCCTAAGAGTCACCCACACAGCTATTTAAATTAATAACACCAATAAATTACTTTGAATGTACTCTGTTAGTTGCCAAGAACTTAGCAGAGTTGGTCAAAATATGCTCCCTTTCTTTGAGAAATTTGGAATGCAGTAAAGAAAAATTTTTAACACACGTAACAATGACACAAGTTAATTTGTAATAAGTGTTGCATAGTAAAGATGTGATTGAATTATAAGTGCAACCTGTCCCATCCTGTCTCCATCACTTTCTCAGTGTTTCGTTGTTGTTGTTCCGGCACCCAGGCATGTCCGACTCTTTGTGACCCCATGGACAGCAGCACACCAGGCCTCCCTGCCCCTCACCATCTCCCGAAGTTTGCTCAAGTTCATGTCCATTGCATCTGTGATGCCATCCAGCCATTTCATCCTCTGGTCCCCGCTTCTCTTTCTGCCCTCAATCTTTCCTAGCATCAGGGACTTTTCCAGTGAGTCAGTTGTTCACAACAGACAACCAAAATACTGGACTTTCAGCATCAGTCCTTCCAATGAGTACTCAGGATTGATTTCCTTTAAGATTGACTGCTTTGATCTCCTTGCTGTCCAAGGGACCTTCAGGAGGCTTCTCCAGCACCACAGCTCGAAGGCATCAATTCTTCCGTGTTCCACCTTCTTTACGGTCCAGCACTCACAACCCTACATGGCCACTGGGAAGACCATAGCATTGACTATATGGACCTTTGTCAGCAGAGTAATGTCTCTGCTTTTCAACACACTGTCTAGGTTTGTCATAGCTCTCCTGCTAAGAAGCAAATGTCTTCTGATTTCATGGCTGCAGTCACTATCCACAGTGTTTTTTGATCTCAGTGTCCACCCATCTTCAAATCTCAGATCAAAATAATTTCTTACATGAGGTCTTATTTATTGACTACACTTCACAGTGATCTCATTAATTCCATTATATTTCATAATATCAACTATGTAACTAACACTGCATTTCCACTTTGTGCTAGATAATGTAGCAGGTGCTTTAGATTTGGAAGGTGTATTTTTCAAATTTTGCATGGAAGGATGTATTACTGTCATTCTCATTTTACTGATGAGAGAACAGAGACTCAAAGAATTTTTGTCCTCTGAAGTCATTCAATCAATAGTTGGTAGAATTAGAATTTGACCCTTTATTTTTTTTGGCTTCTATGGTTCAGACTTTTTCCAACTTATTTCCTCTTTACTCAGATTAACACTAATTTATATGCCACATTTTTTAGCTTCCCATTGAGCCATGTGTATTATTTTATTTCCTCAATGCCCATTTGTCACTAAAATTCTGTTAACACATTGGCTGTACTTATTTAATGTCATAAACAATTCTTTTATATATTTAACAAATTTTGTGATCCAATACTCCCTTAAATATTCTCTTTTACCTTGAAAATTTTTCAGTACATACTTTAATATTTTATCACTAGTTAATCCCCCAAAATAGTGAGTTTAGCAAGTAGTTCACAAATATTCTAGTTTAAAAGGTCATGAGAGCTGCAGTTTAATTGGCTCTACATGATACCTAATTTTGTCTAAAATATTCATTTCATTCATTGTTCATTCACTCAGTATCTATGGGGGCATGGTTATAAATAAATGAGGGTGAGATGAGGGCAAACAGGCAGGAAATCTATTCTAGTCTGCAGTGTTCCTGGAGCATGTGATACCTAACCTGAGATCAGATGGCTAGATGAAATAGAGGAAGAGCTTTTTAAACAATGGGAAAAAGTATGTGTAGAAGTTCAGTGATTTAGGAAAGCATAAAGAATTACTAAAATAGAATATATGTGCTGGTATGGAGTGGGACTTGGGATTATGTGACAGTAAATTAGGAGACACAAGACCTGAGCTGTGTGGAGGGGAATGGTTATACAGCTTCTGAGAAGTCTGGACTAAGTCATGAAGTCAGTGAACTGCCAGGACACTTCAAAGAGGGGTATGATACTCAGAACTGGGTGGTAGAAAGATTATTTACTCTGGCTTCACTTTGGAGGATGCACTGAGTTGTGTAAGGTGATAAGATAAAAAGCAGAGAGCCTCGTTAAATGGACAAAAAAGATACTCAAGGAACCAGCAGGACTTTGTGATTGAATGCAGAGATTCAGGACTACTGCAGACTAACAACAGTAGACCAGCCACATGCGACCTGAAGCTACAGTTTTTGAAGAAAATATTAAAGCATAATAAATGCAAAGATGATTATAATTATAGGTGTTACTTCTTGATAAGTTGTATAGTGGGAATGAAATATTTTATAAACAGTATTTAAAAATAATTTCTAGACAACACATCAAATGCTAAAATGGCCTTTAGATGTGATCAACACGGAAAGGCTGTTTGAGATTTCTGAAGTGCCATCATTTGCTCCATTCCTGGTTTTATTCACAAACAATATTTACTTAGTCAAAGAGACTCAGGAAGACAGTGATTCTTCATTATATTCAGTGTGTTTGGCTAGTTCAAATCTAATTTACTGCTACAGTAATGTATTTGTGACAATGTATTTCATTGCTATTATATGAAATACGTATTTCATTGCTATAATATGTCCTTGCAGCTACAAGACACTAGTACTACCCAGAAATCCCTTTTTTATCTAGTATTCGTTTCCTCACTGCTATTAAACCTTGATTCTTTCCAAATTATTGCATTAACATGTTCTATTTTCCCTCAGATTATTCTGTTGTCCCTATAGGTGAAATGTGTAAGATGAAAATTGAACTAAAATTAAACATAATCAAACATGATTTCATCAAACCTCAGTACATATTCTCTAATGAATGGAAATCTTTTTTCTCATTATACACTAATGTCCTAAGAATGAAAGGAAATTACATAGAAAAGTCGCCAATAAAGAAAAGGCAAAATGAATAAACTAATTGCAATGAGAGGACAAATGATTAATCTGTGAATATTTTTATGTTATTTAATTACAGTGCACTCTTGTGGTGCCAATATTACTCGTTATTTAATTCAAGTTACTGTCACTTGAAGTAACGTTTATTCTGTGGTACAACAGAAGGCAAAAACCATTGGTATAGTAACACTAATTAGAATTTTTTCATCATATTGGTAGGTTAAAATTGTTTTTAATGTTTTCTTTATTTTTACCTACTTTTGAAAATATTTGGATATCGCATTTGAGAACACTTTCATATTCTTTACATTTTTTTATGATTCTACCAATAATTCTGTTAGAAAATTGTTTTTAATCATCATTTTAAAATTGTTTCTAATCAGAGAAAAATTGAGATTTGGTGAGGTTAAATAACTTTGCTGACAATACAAGCTGGTAAATATCAGAGCTGGCAGTCAAACTTAGATGTTCTGACTGCAAATCCTATTTTCTTTCTTATATCATTATGCCTAAAAAGTGAACTGTAATGGCTCATTTTCTATTCCACTGACAGTCGCTGAATGCTAATTACGTGCGTTCAGTTAGTGCTGTGCCACTCCAGGTGCAGAGGCGAACAGAAGATCTCGTCTCAAATATAGGTAACTTCAATACATCTGGGATATGCCTTTTCATGTACATTTTTGTTGCATTAGTATAATCTCCAGTAAAGAATTTCTGAATGTAAGCTTAATAAAAAGAGAAAATGCAAAGAAGTGCAAAAGAAATGCCATGCACTGTGAAAAGTGTGAAGAATCAAATTACAATTCATTTGGTTTTCATTAGATTCCAGTGGTAGGAAAGGAGGTGATAGTCTGTCTTAGTAACTCATCTTTGAATACAGGTTCCTCCCCACTGTGGTACTATAGAAAAGAGTTAAATAAATCCAAATACATGAAAGAACACAAGTATGGCCCTCTGCCCTTTGTAAAAATTTGCACAGCTTTGTTCAGTCAGACCAACAGTGCAGCACACCTCATTGCCCTATATTGCGGTAAATAATGGAATATTCCAAATGCCACATTTAAAGCAACCTCTCTTCAAAGAGAACCTATCTTTTACAAAGGTTTGAGAGATGAACTCTAAGTAGCTTTTCACACACACATACACAAAACAAATACATATTTCTAACAGGCTTCCATGTAGTCTGGGGAGCAATTTATTTTTGAAATAGGAATGGGACTTACTAGTTTTGTTCTTCATGAGTAGTCTTAAAAGAAAAAAAAATGATGTCAGAACTATCTTTTACTTATTGGAGGTAAACATAAAATCTAAATTTATCACATTAAAAAAACTTCCTCCATTATATAAACTTGAGTCTTGGGTGAGTTTAGATAATGTTTTCAATTATAAATAATGATTTTATTAGGGATTTACTAGGAATGAAATGATTGCTGATAGAGCAAGCAATATTCTCAGCAGCAAGTTAATAGACTCTAAATAGAAATCCTCACAGATAAATGATCAATACTCTGGAATTATAATACTCTGAATGCAATTATCTTGGGGAATGTGAACATTTTAATATGCTTGCAATTTTTATTTGTAGTGTTTTTTTCCCAGTTTACTTCTTTTCATAGCCAGAGAGAGAGAGAGAGAAAGGAAAAAACTGCTTGTTTATTTCTGGAAACAGTTATTAGTGCTACTTGCTGCTGAGATTTCATTGGAACTGACTGAAAGCTTAAAGGATACTGAAAACTTTTCTTTCTGAGCATGAGATCACTGAAACTAAACAAGCCTCAAGAAGCAACCATATAAATCCCAAATTATTGAACTTAGGTAAGCAGCTTCAATTTTACATCCTGAGTAGATTTTTGGTAATTATCAAGGAATTTTTAAAGAATGTAGCTTGAAAAGTACCAGTGAATTTACTCTGTCTTTAGAAATCTGTATGAGGTCAGGAAGCAACATAACTGGATTTGGACTGGTTCCAAATAGGAAAAGGAGTACATCAAGGCTGTATATTGTCACCCTGCTTATTTAACTTATATGCAGAGTACATCATAAGAAACACTGGGCTAAAAAAAAAAGAAACACTGGGCTGGATGAAGCACAAGCTGGAATCAAGATTGCTGGGAGAAATATCAATAACCTCAGATATGCAGATGACACCACCCTTATGGCAGAAAGTGAAGAAGAACTAATGAGCCTCTTGATGAAAGTGAAAGTGGAGAGTGAGAAAGTTGGCTTAAAGCTCAACATTCAGAAAACTAAGATCATGGCATCCGGTCCCATCACTTCATGGCAAATAGATGGGGAAACATTGGAAACAGTGGCTGACTTTATTTTGGGGGGCTCCAAAATCACTGCAGATGGCGACTGTAGCCATGAAATTAAAAGATGCTTACTCCTTGGAAGAAAAGTTATGACCAACCTGGACAGCATATTAAAAGGCAGAGACATTACTTTGCCAACAAATGTCTGTCTAGTCAAGGCTATGGTTTTTCCAGTGGTCATGTATGGATGTGAGAGTTGGGCTATAAAGAAAGCTGAGAGCCAAAGAGTTGATGCTTTTGAACTGTGGTGTTGGAGAAGACTCTTGAGAGTCCCTTGGACTGCCAGGAGATCCACCCAGTCCATCCTAAAGGAAATCAGTCCTGAATGTTCATTGGAAGGACTGATGTTGAAGCTGAAACTCCCATACTTTGGCCACCTGATGTGAAGAGCTGGCTCATTTGAAAAGACCATGATGCTTGGAAAGATTGAGGGCAGGAAGAGAAGGGGACGACAGAGGATGAGATGGTTGGATGGCATCACTGACTCAATGGACATGAGTTTGAGTAAACTCCGGGAGTTGGTGATGGACAGGGAGGCCTGGTGTGTTGCAGTCCGTGGGGTCGCAAAGAGTTGGACACGACTGAGCAATTAAACTGAACTTAAATATTTAGAAATCCCCTATACTAGGCTGATGGAAGATTTGAAAGCATTAGAAAGTGGGGGGAAAGTGACCTTGTGCTGCTGATGGCAGGTGAGGAAACTGCCTGAGTCTGGTCACTAAGAGGCTATGCTTCTCTCTGTTACCACTATGAGAAAGTGGTAACACTTTCACTGTTGTTTTCCAGACACTCAGTAAGTCAAACGCTGATATGCCGCAGTTTGCAACAAAGAAAGGGTTTTTTTCATGAGGCTGCTAAGTGAGGAAATGAAGAACATGTCTCAAATCGGCCTCTCCAAAAGAGAGGGGCTCAGGATACACATGAACTTAGGAAGCAGGGTGGTCTGAAGTATAGGGAACATGGGGAAACATTATTGGAGATAAGAAAAAGGTGAGGTCATCATCGTTCTATACATACACAAGTAAGCTACAGGCTTCTTCATGAGACCCACGTTTATAACAATTCTTAGATCATTTGACTTACCCAGTTTTTCCTTTGAAACCCAACTCCTTCACTAAGGCAAATCCCTCCTCCATTTCCTCTTTCCTCCGATTTTTTAGTCTGTTCAACATATTCTGTTATCTGTACATGATGCTCAAAGCTATACTATGCTAATTGTAGTCATTAATACACAGCACACAATGCTCCCTAGATATTGCAAAAAGATTATACTGTGCTCTGGGAAAATTTTCTAGAATCAAATATATTTCCACCATTTTTGTTAATTGTCTTATTCATATGTAGATCAAAGTTTCAGCTTTCATACATTTTCCTCTAGAGTTTACAACTTTTAATTTTAACTTAACTTTTAAATGCAACTTTTTATTCTAGCACATGAGCTTTTCTAGGGCTCTTAATTCAATTATTTCCATTAAAACCTTTTACTCATTTTTGAAGACACCTTTTAACTTAATAATGTGGGGGAGATAATAGCTAAAATACATTTAGATGACAGAAATGCAAAACATGATCCTATTGGAAGTAAAGCTGAGATAGGGTAAGTTAATTTTTAATTCTCCTTTCAGACTCACAAGCAATTTATTTTTTTGTTAACACTGTAAAGATTTTTTATTTAGATATAGAAAACTGATCCTACATGATAGCACTCCATGGAAGCACATATTCAGACAGAAATCTGAGCTGGAGAGAATTTGGCCAAATGGATTTCTGTTCCAGCTCCTCACTCTCTCTCCAGTAACAGGATAAGGGATCCACACCCTGTACCAGGCAACTTTTCAGCCCCTCCCACTCTGGGAAGGCTCCCCTCTCATGTCCCTTATTTGGGTTTAGCGAGTGACTTGCTTTGACCAGATATTAGCAGATATAATGCAAACAGAGGCATGGAAAACCTGTGTAATTGTGTTTCCTTACGACTGTCATGGGAAGAACATGCCATGTCAGTACTCTGGTCCTGGGAGGACGATGACAGATACATGGAGCAGAACCAACCAAGCCAGGTTGACCCTAGATCAGTCAGGTCTCACCTTTTCCAGTAAATGAGCCAGTTGACACCAGCAGAGGCACTCAGTGAAGCCTAGACTAGAACAGACCCTAGCCAACCCACAACTTGTGAAAAACAACAACCCACAACTAGTGAGCTAAAAAACATTACTGTATGTTGATGAGATTTATTTTTTAAATGTGTAATTATTGTAGCCATAGTTAACAGTAAAGAGGAATACTTATATAAACAACTGAAATGTAAGTTTCACATAACAACTCTTTTTGTATGCTAGCTTAACTTTATTAAATACTATGTACTCTGATTGTTCTATAACTATTTTTATTTTTCCCTCTTTTTTTTTGTTTCTATTTATTCATCATTTAAAAGAGATGAGAGCTAATCAATGAATATAATAAAGTTTCAGGATATAAAATTAATACACATAAATCCCTTGCATTCCTATACACTAACAATGAAAAAACAGAAAGAGAAATTAAGGAAACAATCCCATTCAACATTGCAATGAAGAGAATAAAGTACTTAGGAATAAATTTACCTAAAGAAACAAAAGACCTATATATAGAAAACTATAAAACATTGATGAAAGAAATCAATGATGACATAAACAGATGAAGAAATATACCATGTTCATGGATCAGAAGAATCTATGTAGTGAAAATGAGTATACTACCCAAAGCAATCTATAGATTCAATGCAATCCCTATCAAGCTACCAACGGTATTTTTCACAGAACTAGAATAATTTCACAATTTGTATTGAAACACAAAAAACCTCAAATAGCCAAAGCAATCTTCAGATAGAAGAATGGAACTGGAGGAATCAACCTGCCAGACTTCAGGTTCTACTACAAAGCTACAGTCATCAAGACAGTATGGTACTGGCACCAAGACAGAAATATAGATCAATGGAACAAAATAGAAAGCCCAGAGATAAATCCACACACCTATGGACACCTTATCTTTGACAAGGGAGGCAAAAATATACAATGGGGAAAAGACGATCTCTTTAACAAGTGGTGCTGGTAAAACTGGTCAACCACCTGTAAAAGAATAAAACTAGAACACTTTCTAACACCATACACAAAAATAAACTCAAAATGGATTAAAAATCTAAATATAAGACCAGAAAGTATAAAAATCTTAGAGGAAAACATAAGCAGAACACTCTCTGACATAAATTACATCAAGATCCTCTATGACCCACCTCCCAGAGTAATGGAAATAAAAGCAAAAGCAAACAAATTGGACCTAATTAAAAGCTTTTGCACAATGAAGGAAACTATAAGCAAGGTGAAAAGACAGTCTTCAGAGTGGGAGAAAATAATAGCAAAAGAAAACTGACAGAGAATTAATATCCAAAATATACAAGCAGTTCATGCAGCTCAATACCAGAAAAATTAATGACCCAATCAAATAATGGGCCAAAGAACTAAACAAACATTTCTGCAAAGAAGACATACAGATGGCTAACAAACACAACTAAAGAGCCTCTTGATGAAAGTGAAAGAAGAGAGGGAAAATTTTGGCTTAAAACTCAACATTCAGAAAAATAAGATCATGGCATCTGGTCTCATCACTTCATGGCAAATAGATGGGGGATCAATGAAAACAGTGAGAGACTTTATTGTTTTGGGCTCCTTAAAGCACTGCAGATGGTGACTGCAGCCATGAAATTAAAAAATGCTTGCAACTTGGAAGAAAAGTTATGACCAAAGTAGAGATCATATTAAAAAGCAGCAACATTACCTTGCCAACAAAGGTCCATCTAGTCAAAGCTATGATTTTTTCAGTAGTCATGCCTGGATGTGAGAGTTAAACCATAAAGAAAGCTGAGCATTGAAGAATTGATGCTTTTGAACTATAGTGTTGGAGAAGACTCTTGAGAGTCCTTTGGACTGCAAGGAGATCCAACCAGTCCGTCCTAAAGGAAATCAGTCCTGAATGTTCATTGGAAGGGCTGATGCTGAAGCTGAAACTCCAATACTCTGGCCAATTCATGCAAAGAACGGACTCATTTGAAAAGACCCTGAGGCTGAGAAAGATTGAAGGCAGGAGGAGAAGGGGACAGCAGATGATGAGATGGTTGGATGGTATCACCGACTCGATGGACATGAGTTTGAGCAAGCTCCAGGAATTGGTGATGGACAGGAAAACCTGGCATGCTGCAGTCCATGGGGTTGCAAAGAATCAAGCATGAGTGAGCAACTGAACAAACATAAAAAGATGCACAACATCACTCATTATCAGGGAACTGCAAATCAAAACCACAATGACGTACTATCTCATGCCAGTCAGAATGGCTGCCTTCAAAAAGTCTACAAACAATAAATGCTGGAGAGGGTGTGGAGAAAAGGCAACCTTAATACACTGTTGGTGGGAATGCAAACTAGTACAGCCACTATGGAGAATAGTGTGGAGATTCCTTTAAAAAATGGAAATAGAACTGCCATATGACCCAGAAATCCCACTCCTGGGCATACACACTGAGGAAACCAGAATTGAAAGAGACACATGTACCCCAATGTTCATTGCAGCATTGTTTACAATAGCTAGGGCATGGAAGCAACCTAGTTATCCACTGGCAGATGAATGGATAAGAAAGCTGTGGTACATATGCACAATGGAATATTACTCAGCTGTTTAAAAGAACACATTTGAGTCAGTTCTAATGAGGTGGATGAAACTAGAGCCTATTATACAGAGTGAAGTAAGTCAAAAAGAAAAATACCAATGCAGTATATTAACACATATATATGGAATTTAGAAAGACGGTAATGACGACACTATATGCAAGACAGCAAAAGAGACACAGATGTAAAGAACACAGACTTTTGGACTCTGTGGGAGAAGGTGAGGGTGGGATGACTTGAGAGAGTAGCACTAAAACATGTATATGACCATATGTGAAATAGATGACCAGTCCAAGTTCAATGCATGAAACAGGGCACTCAAAGCCGGTGCACTGGGAAGACCCAGAGGGATGGGATGGGGAGGGAGGTGGGAGGGGGGTTCGGGATGGGGGACACATGTACACCCATGGCTGATTCATGTCAATGTATGGAAAAAACCACCACAATATTGCAAAGTAATTTGCCTCCAATTAAAATAAATAAATTTTTTTTTTAAATTGATGGTTATAATCAGCTAGAAAATATTACATGACCACTAGAGGATCTCCAACCCAAATATCTTTCCATTGTATCAGTTCTCCTGGACTTTCCATATGCTTGATGCCATCTCATGTTCTAGCCTTAAATGCGACATACTCAATTTTGAGATCCTGTTACTGTTTAGCTAACAGACAAGATTGGCAAGGCCAAGCCCAAGGCTTGATTGATCCAATTCATAAAGATACAATGAGCCACCTGTAGATTTAGATTATTTATTGCTAACATAGGCAATGAAAAGATTAAGCCAAAGGTGCCAGTTTCTAGTGATTCATGTTCCACACACTAAGGAGAACAATACTGAAACAAAAGGAGCTGGAGATAGCAATAAAGTCTGTTGGATCCCATTGCTGAGGAACCAAAGACAGACTATCTATGTGGGTTTATATTCTGACAGCACGCTGAGGGGGGTGGGGCAGAAAGCCTCATACTTCATCAAAACCCAGAGATCATGAGAAACTGATTTGTAGACTGCCTCCCAGGGGGACAATGATGAGTAGGAAATGGCCTCATCGCAGATCCTTAGAGTCATCGCACCCTTTCGTACTCTAGGAGAATCATAAAGCATTCTGCCAAGATTCAGATTTAAGCTGTGATTCAAACCTCTGCCTGTTTGAATATGTGGAAGGTAACCAGGACATCATGGTAGACTTATTCCGCTGCAATTAACACGTTTGATTTTTGTTACAGCAAATGCTCAAAGTTCACAGACCTTACAGAAGTGTGACATGCCTCCAGGAGTCTATGTAAAAATAGTAACAGCCTGTTTTACTTGTTATCACAAATGACTATGCAATCAATATATTAGCATCTTTCTTTTAAATACACTTAGTAACTGATTTTTACCCCTGACCTAATAACTGTCTTCTCCTCAGTGATTAGTATTATGCAGTCCATGGTATTTGAAAGGGTACTTAAGCCTCCATTGGAAGGAAGAGTAACTTTCTGTTCCAAGTGTGAACTAAACATGGGCTTACTTTGCACAGTTCAATGAGGATTCTCATGCAACACCAATGATTTTCATTCAGATGCAATTTGTTCATCCAGAGATTTTACCATTTCATCATGTCATTTGATATTATCATATTATTACTATGTTCTAGCAGTTTCTTGATGGCATCTTTAGGATTTTCTATGAATAGTATTGTGTCATCTGTAAACAGTGACAGTTTTATAAATGAATTCTATAAAGTTACAGGACACAAAGTTAATATACAGAAATCAGTTGCATTTCTATACATTAACAATAAAACATTATAAAGAGAAATTAAGGAAACAATACATTTACCATAATATTAAAAGTAAACAAATACATAGAAATAAACCTATCTAGGGAAGAAACAGGGATCAAGACCATTGCCAAGAAAAATAAATGCAAAAAAGCAACATGGCTGTTGGAGGAGGTCTTACAAATAGCTGTGAAAAGAAGAGAAGCGAAAAGCAAAAGAGAAAAGGAAAGATATACCCATTTGAATGCAGAGTTCCAAAGAATAGCAAGGAGAGATAAGAAAGCCTTCGTCAGCGATCAGTGCAAAGAAATAGAGGAAATCAATAGAATGGGAAAGACTAGAGATCTCTTCAAGAATATTAGAGATAGCAAGGGAACGTTTCAGGCAAAGATGGGTTCGATAATGCACAGAAATGGTATGGACCTAACAGAAGCAGAAGATAGTAAGAAGAGGTGGCAAGAATACACAGAAGTACTCTACAAGAAAGATCTTCATGACCCAGATAATCACGATGGTGTGATCACTCACCTAGAGCCAGACATCCTGGAATGTGAAGTCAAGTGGGCCTTAAAAAGCATCACTACAAAAAAAGCTAGTGAATGTGATGGAATTCCAGTTGAGCTATTTCAAATCCTGAAAGATGATGCTGTGAAAGTGCTGCACTCAATATGCCAGCAAATTTGGAAAACTCAGCAGTGGCCACAGGACTGGAAAAGGTCAGTTTTCATTCCAATCCCAAAGAATGCTCAAACTACCGTACAATTGCACTCATCTCACACGCTAGTAAAGTAATGCTCAAAATTCTCCAAGCCAGGCTTCAGGAATACATGAACCGTGAACTTCCAGATGTTCAAGCTGGTTTTAGAAAAGGCAGAGGAAACAGAGATCAAATTGCCAACATCCACTGGATCATCAAAAAAACACGAGACTTCCAGAAAAACACCTATTTCTGCTTTATTGACTATGCCAAAGCCTTCGACTGTGTGGATCACAATAAACTGTGGAAAATTCTGAAAGAGATGGGAATACCAGACCACCTGACCGATCTCTTGAGAAGCCTATATGCAGGTCAGGAAGCAACAGTTAGAACTGGACATGGAACAACAGACTGGTTCCAAATAAGAAAAGGAGTATGTGAAGGCTATCTATTGTCACCCTGCTTATTTAACTTATATGCAGAGCACATCATGAGATACGCTGGGCTGGAGGAAGCACAAGCTGGAATCAAGATTGCCAGGATAAATATCAATAACCTCAGATATGCAGATGACACCACCCTGATGGCAGAAAGTGAAGAAGAACTAAAGAGCCTCTTGATGAAAGTGAGAGTGAAAAAGTTGGCTTAAAGTTCAACATTCAGAAAACTAAGATCATGGCATCCGTTCCCATCACTTCATGGCAAATAGATGAGAAAAACATTGGAAACAGTGGCTGACTTTATTTTTGTGGGCTCCAAAATCCCTGAAGATGGTGATCGTAGCCATTAAATTAAAAGACGCTTACTCCTTGGATGAAAAGTTATGACCAACCTAGATAGCATATTAAGAAGCAGAGACATTACTGTGCCAACAAAGGTCCATCTAGTCTAAGCTATGGTTTTTCCAGTAGTCATGTACGGATGTGAGAGTTGGAATATAAAGAAACCTGAGCGCTGAAGGATTGATGCTTTTGAACTATGGCATTGCAGAAGACTCTTGAGAGTCCCTTGGACTGCAAGGAAATCCAGCCAGTGCATCCTAGAGGAAATCAACCCTGAATATTCACTGGAAGGACTGATGTTGAAGCTGAAACTCCAATACTTTGGACACCTGATGCGAAGAGCTGACTCATTTGAAAAGACCGTGATGTTGGGAAAGATTGAAGGCAGGAGTAGAAGGGGACAACAGAGGATGAGATGGTTGAATGGCATCACTGATTTGATCGACATGAGTTTGAGTCAACTTCAGGAGTTGGTGATGTACTGTGAGGCCTGGCGTGCTGTAGTCCATGGGGTCACAAAGAGTCGGACATGACTGAGCAACTGAACTGAACTGAACTGAACTGAATTGAGATACAAACTACTATATATAAAACAGATAAGCAACAAGGAGCTATTGTATAGTATAGGGATTATATGTATTACTAGGCCTCCCTGGTTGCTCACACGGTAAAGAGTCTGCCTGCAATGTGGGAGACTTGGGTTTGATCCCTGGGTCGGGAAGATCCCCTGGAAAAGGGAATGGTTGCCCACTCCAGTATTCTTGCCTAGAGAATTCCATGGACAGAGGAGCCTAGCAGGCTATAGTCCATTGGGTCACAAAGAGTCAAACACAACTGAGTGACTTTCACTTTCACTTTATATATTAGTATGCTAGATAAAGATACTAATTAAATTAAAAAGTAGTTTGGAATTTGTATTTCAAATAATATTGCCAGATGTAAGTTTTTCTGATCAAATTTTCAGAGGATGCAAAATATTACATTAGGGCAGTTAAAATGCTTTGCATGATGGATACATGCCATTATATATTTGTCTACACTCAGAATGAACCTTAAAGCAAACGGTGACCTTTGAGTGACTATGATGTGTCCAGTGTGGGTTCATCAGTTGTAACTAATGTAGTACCCTGGTGGGGGATGTTAATAACGGGAGATGCTGCATCTGCGTGGAGGAAGGGGTTTACAGGAAATCTCTGTACTCTCTCAATTTTGCTATAAATCTAAAAATGATCTTAAAAAAACAGTCTTTCAAAAAGAAGACAAAAATTTATTACAGTTCAACCCTTATGTTGTACTTATTAAAATGTAGTCTATTTCAAAGTAACTTCACTTTCCTTATAAATATAGAAAAATTTGAATTAGACCTTTAGCTTTCTATACAGCCAGAAAAATGTCTTTTTTTTTTTTCAGAATTGGCATGATTAGAAAATTACAGAAATGATTACACTCATTATTTCATGAACATACATGGCTTGATTGTTCTGAAGGAAGTAAAACAATTAATTTTGCACATGGTTCCCACAAATGTTTTGACTAATAAATTCATCAAGATAGCAATTTATGTCCCTTAAGATATGTCTTATAGACATAGGTAAAAGCAAAAACATCCCACAATATTAGAGCTAACTCTAATGATTTAAAATAGCTATCCTTGATGAAACTTTGCATGACAAGTTTAAAATTAGAAAATAGTTGATGCAAAGTTGTTAAAGATAAAAGATGGGGGAAAATGTGTTCCTTTAATATATATAGTCAACAGTTTCAACACTTTATAAAAAGAAGGTTGTCTCACAACTTTCCTAGAAACTGCATTGAAAAAAGTGCTATTTTTTGTTTCCTTTCTCCTCAGGATAAAATTGTACTCTTAATTTAGGGATCCCCCACATTTTTAAACCACAGTCTTCCATTTCAACCTTGTGATATGTCACTTGCAATTGTACCAAACAGTCTTTGACTCACTGATATCAGAGATAAAAATGGTAATGGGATCCCAATACAGCTTTCTAGTTGGGATTACTATATATATTTAAAGTAATCTAGAACTGAGAGTACTCCTTTTGGCAAGGTGCACTGATGCAGACTTGCTCTGACAGGTCATCAATGAGTAGGGTGTTTCCCTGCCCTATCCCAGTAGGACATGCTGCTAATGTAAGGGTTAAAAGTTCCCTTAACATTCATGCATAATTCAACTCGTGTCTTCTGATTTCCCTAGACTGTGCCTTATTGTAGCAAAAAAAAAAAAAATCACTGAAACAGAAAAAAAATATATGTAATGAGGCAAATAAACTGCTCTGTATGAAGAAAGGAAATATTTCAATATATTTTTTATTGATATGCTAGCACATACTAAAAACTCCCTGACATAAAGGCTAATACAATGAATATTTAGTCTCTTTCCATTACATGCCCACAATACCACCATCCTCAGAGGAAATCACCATTAACAAACTTTTGTTTTCTTCCGGAAGTAGTATTCTGCTGCTGCTGCTGCTAAGTCGCTTCAGTCGTGTCCGACTCTGTGTGACCCCATAGACGGCAGCCCACCAGGCTTCTCCGTCCCTGGGATTCTCCAGGCAAGAACACTGGAGTGGGTTGCTATTTCCTTCTCCAATGCATGAAAGTGAAGAGTGAAAGTGAAGTCGCTAGTAGGATTCTATGTGTTTGCAAATATATAAGCATATATTTTTAAAAGTAAAATAAGGGTATACCTTGAGAAATCATTTTAAATTAATATGCCATAATGAGTAGAACCATTGAACGTATTTCCAATGGATATATTTAAAATATTTTATTGTCAGTAGCTGGTTCTCCCTAGATTCAATTTACTGAGAATAATTCAACATTACCTATAAATTATTTTAATAATCTACAAGATTCCTATAAGGAATATATTATTCAAATAAGATATTATTAACTTGAATAATAACAATCATGAATAAATTACTGTGAGTGCTTATAACAAATTATTGAGTGCTCACTATGTAGCAAACCTTCTTCTAAGTGATTTACATGCATTAGCTTATTTAATCATTATGACAAAAGCCTACACTTTTTTCCATTTTATAGAATAGGAAACTGAATGACAGAAAGATAAGTAACTTGTAAAAAATCACGGCAAATAGATAGCAAAAGCTGAGTTTTAACCCAGATAGTCTGATTTATGTTCTTATGTACTCTGTTATATTAGTTATCAATATTTAATTAAAACTACTTTATTGTTCTTAATTGAAAATATTTTAAATATCATAAAGCTTTTAAAGAAAATTTCTATTACATCATAATACTCCCTTTATTTTTCCTTTTCTTTCAAACACAAAAGACAGAAATCGCTCTATTTTTTCTGTCATAATATATACTCCATGAATTACTCTCCACAATTGATAATCCTGTTAGCCCTTACTCTTTCCAGTAGAATGCTCAGAAAAAGTTTCTATGGGGCTGTCTTGGCAGCAACATAGAAAATGCTGGATTTATCTTATATATCTAAGTTATAACATCAAGCTTTTGGCCTCATGCAGATCCATCTGAAAACTGACTTCCTGTCTGTTTCAGCATTGTGTGCCTCAGCTATGTGACATTTAGATAGCTATTGGGCTCTTCTTCCTGGCTTCTCTCCTACCTTCCCTGTCACTCCCATCAAAACCAAGAATCTTTTAGTGATACGTTACCTCTTCTGGGACCAAACCTTTCTTTAAAAGAATAACTGTGATTTTGCAAAAAGAAAAAGTCTTCATCAGTGCTCTGGAAGTGTTGACCCACATTATCTTCCTCAATAGCAACATTTTGCTAACTGTGTCTGAATGCAGCTGTGCTTGACCAAAATACTTCTTATACAGTTTCCAGTTGTCCTTACATAGCAGAAGCTAAACAATATTGCTGGAAAGAAAAGTAACTAAGATTTTGAAAGTTTTTTGGAAGGTCTCAGCTTCCTTTGGAAATTACATCCAGTTCTTATCATTGTAATTAGGTATTTATTTTAAGTCCTATATCTTAAGTTATCGAATCATTGGATTACGTCTAATCAGGAGTTGAGTCACCTGAAAGAAAAAGGAAAGAAAAAGGAGGGTGCCACAGGAAGATATTCTTAAAATTATTCTAAGAAGAATATAGGTCTAGAAGCATGATTGAGTCCTTCTCACCTGGCGGGGGAGATCCTATATATGGTATTTTATGTTTAATTTTATGCAAAGGGTGATTTTAATCACTTAATGATGGGCTAGATGGGAAGGACTGGAGAAGGAAATGGCAACCCACTCCAGTGTTCTTGCCTAGAGAATCCTGTGGACGGGGGAGCCTGGTGGACTGCTGTCCATAGGGTCGCACAGAGTCAGATGCAACTGAAGTGACTAAGCATGCATGCATGCATTGGAGAAGGAAATGGCAACCCACTCCAGTATTCCTGCCTGGAGAATCCCAGGGACGGAGAAGCCTGGTGGGCTGCCGTCTATGGGGTCACACAGAGTCGGACACGACTGAAGGGACTTAGCAGCAGCCGCAGATGGGAAGAATTACTTGGTGTCAGTTTCTATATTTTTCATAGGGTGCAAGTTGTAAAATAGTTTCATAGATTTGTCAGGAACTAGAGACTTTTTAACTGCTTAGTTTACCTGCTTATAAATATGTGTGTGTGTGTGTGTGTGTATATATATCCCTATTTTTGAGAAAGTATGTTACTGAAACCATGTACAAGCCCCTGTGTCCTTGTCTTTTGAAGCAAAATGTTAATTCAAGAGTTAATGATTAGGAAATATGGAAATGAAACAAAAGTTAGCTGTTGGGTTAGAGAACTGATAAAAATTTAGACTATAATTCTGCTGCATAGCAGAATCACCGAGCTCCTAGTTTCCTGAAAGATTTAGATAAAGGCCTGACACACATTCCTAAGTTGTTTTTACAGGAAGCAGACCCCCTCCAGATGAAAACTGCTGACCACAAGAATATAGACCTTAGACTGATTAAAACCAGAAAGCTGATGATGGTTGAAACTTCACCTTGATGCCAACCAATCCAAGAACTGACCATGTGCTGCTGATCATGCCCTGCTCCTTGAACACTCTATAAGTCCTCACCACCCGCCCCAAGGTGGGTTACATGGTCCTCAGCGCATTAGCCCCCTGTGGCCCCCTTTGCCTGGCAAAACAATAAAAGCTAAACCTTTCTATTCACCCAAAACTCTGTCTCTGTGTTTCTATTTGGCACCAGTGAACAGAGGCCAAGTTTTGGCAACATTATTTGGCTGAATTATTTTCATTATAATTTTGTGGTGGTCATTACGTCTATTTAACGAATCTTTCATTTTTCTGCCTTTGGCACTTTGTGAAATTGTGACCAGATATAGTATGCGTAACTACCACGTGTTAACCATACCAGTGTGGGATGGAGACTCTGTCAACCTGGGTCTTTTGAATGATCTCTGTGAACAGCCTTTCTGCTGACCTACATTGGACATGTAGCATGAGAGAGAAACATTTACTGTCTCAAACCACAGAGACTTGTGGATTATCTGATACTGCAGCATAACTTAGCTGTCCCTGGCTTATCCCAACAGTCATGATTTCTGTCTTTCAAATATATCTCTATGTATGCTGAATAATCTGCTGACAAAGGTCCATATAGTCAAAGCTATGGTTTTTCCAGCAGTCATGCATGGATGTGAGAGCTGGACCATAAAGAAAGCTGAGCACTGAAGAACTGATGATTTTGAACTGTGGTGTTGCAGAAGACTCTTGAGAGTCCCCTGGACTTCAAGGAGATCAAACCAGTCAGTCCTAAAGGAAATCAACCCTGAATATTCATTGGAAGGACTGATGCTGAAGCTGAATACTTTGGCCACTTTATACGAAGAACTGACTCATTGGAAAAGACTCTGAGGCTGAAAGATTGAAGGCAGAAGGAGAAGGGGATGACAGAGGATGAGATGGTTGGATGGCATCACCGACTCGATGGATATGAGTTTGAGCAAGCTCTGGGAGTTGGTGATGCACAGGAAAGTCTGGCGTGCTGCAGGCCATGGGGTCACAAAGAGTTGGACATGACTGAGCAATTGAACTGAACTGATGCTGAATGATTTATAATTTGTTAAAATTTCTAATAAATATCTTGTTGGAACACACTGGTTTTGTTATTCCAGTCATCATATGGTATTGTATCACTAAATTACATTCCTCATAATTCTCATTCTTGTTTCAACTTCTAAGAGAATTCATACCTGATTCTCCATGCTACCACCTGTTCAGATCATACTCATATCTGCTCTGACTTTATTGTCTTAGCCATCATGCTTTCACATAACCTTGACAGTTAATATTAAGGAGAGCTCCACCGACCATATGTTTGACTCTTAAACTTAATAAACATCTTGTATAAATTGGTGTACCTGATGCATACTCATCCCACTGCTTATAATAGAGGAATATATCAGTCTTCTGAGAAGCTGCTCTGATCTCACATACTAGGAAAAGAAGTTTTCCCTCCCTCCATTTATAACATGGGAAGACTTTCTGTTTCATTACAGTTGTCAACACTGACTATAAATTCTTTTGGGGGTTGATTCACAAAGTCATGTAGTTTAACACCATTTAACAATAAGGTTCAGAAATAATGCAATTAACTAAATTAACTTTTAGTCCAACAACAAAGCTTTAGATTAAGATGGATATTGAAGAACACGAATTTTACACCAATCATCAGAACGAATAAGGTTACATATGATATTCGTTTCTCGAGAATTTTATTTCTTCTTTTGCAGTCACTCTCTTGTGACTTAATTTGGAGCATTTAAAAAATATTTGCATAGATAATCTTTCCACTAACTGATGCTCTCTGGATTTGACCTCTTGTCCATCTATCTTGTCTTCTCTCCTACCTCAGGCATGAGTTTCCATGGAAATACCTCGAAGGCCCTGTCCTTTCCACAGTTACAATGACTCCAAATTTCAATTTCATGTATTCTACGCCCTAACCACATCCTTCTCTTTTTATTATTTACCTTGAATACCCAGACCTCAAGCCTCCTTCAATTTAACTTGTAATCTCACTACATTCATATGACCTTTATTTCACTATTCTTCACTCTCTACATACGTTTTTTCCACTCAGATTAAAATTGTGAGCTCTGATTTTAATTCCTTGTGTATATTCTCTATTCCCTTTATTTTATGTTATTCTTGCTTTATTTTACTTCCTTAGGAAAACACAAGTTTTGTCTAATTAAACTATTCTCCTATGCCAGGCTTCCACCTGTGCAACATAAGGCTGGGGAAGAAAACACAGTTCTGCTAACTCGTCTTACTTTATATTCATGACTTTGAGTCACAGATGAATCCTTCGTTCTGCCCAGCTCTCCTACTCTGCATTCCTATTCATTTCATATTTCCTCCCTTTTAGATAACTATTTATTTTCTCTCCACCTTAAAATCTCAACACCTCTTCATCCTCACCTCAATTCCTAGTTCACAGAGAGAACTGTAGCAAGTATCAGGGAATTTTTGCATGAAAACCACTGCTAATCATTTACCAGTATTAACACATTCATACTCCAGTTTTCCTGCTTGCTGCTCTATATGTTCCCAAAGTGTTTCTATTGAGAGACTCCTCTTCTGCTTATACACTTGATGCCATCATCTGTCACCTACTCAATACCATTGTTCTAGAAATCCTGTCCTCTCTGATATGATAATTTTTTACTTGCTGGTGGATTAGTATACAAATATATTGTTATTTCTTCTGTCTGAACATATCTCTTTCCCCATTAATTTCAGTGTTGTTTTTCCAAAGAAGATACACAAATAACCAGTAGGTGTACACAAAGGTGCCTAACATTACTGATCATCAGGAAAATGTAAGTAAAATCCACAGTGAGAAACCACCTCACACCTGTCAGGATAATTATTATCAGAACAAGAGATACCAAATGTTGGTGAGGATGTGGAGAAAAGGAGCACTTGCACACTGTTGGTTGGAACAGAAATTAGTATAGCCAGTATGGAAAAAAATTAAAATTGAACTACTACATGATCCAGCAATCCCGCTTCTAGTGATGACGTGAAACAAAGTCACTATCCCAAAAAGACATGCCCTCCCATGTTCACCACAGTATTACTCACAATAGCCAAGACAGAGAAACAATCTGAGTGTCTGTTTTCAGATGAATAGAGAAAGAAAATATGGTATATATGTCCAATGGAATGTTATTCAGCTTTAAAAGAGAAGGAAATACTGCCATCTTTGACAAGATGGATGAACCTGGAGGGGATTATACTAAGTGGAATAAACCAGATACAGAAAGACAAATACTGTTTGGTATCACCTATATGTGGGCTTCCCTCATAGCTCAGTCAGTGAAGAATCTGCCTGCAATGCAGGAAACCTGTGTTTGATTCCTTCAAGAAGATCTTCTGGAGAAGGAAATGGCAACCCACTCCAGTATTCTGGCCTGGAGAATCCTGTGGACAGAGGAGCTTGGCAGGCTATAGTCAATGGGGTTGCAAGACTCAAGACTCGGACACAACTTAGTAACTAAACCACCATCACCTATATGTGAAATCTAGGCTAGGAAAAGTCAAACTCATAGAAACAGAGAATAGCCTGCTGGTTACCAGTGACTGAGGATGGAGAACATAGGAATATGTTGGGTCAAAGGGTACTAAATTACAGTTAGATGACAAATAAGTTCTGAGGAACTCACAGTACAGCATGGTGACTATAGTTAATAATTCTGTATTATATGCTTGAAATTTGCTTGGAGTAGATCTTAAGTGTTCTCATCATACACAAAAGTAACCATGTGAAGTGATGGATGTGTTAATGAACTTGATTGTGGTAATCATTTTACAGTGTATATGTGTATCAAAACATCAAGTTGTACACTTTAAGTATATACAATTTTACCTATCAATCACATCTCAATAAAGCTGGGAGAAAACTCACTATTTAAAATGAATTCTTTTCAGAGTAGAATATGATCTGTCCCAGACTTAGACACACATTTACATATTTTAGCTTCTAATTATTTTTCACGTTGTGCACAGTTTTCTTATGAAAAATCTATTTTTATACCTTGATTTTATAATTAAAAATGAAATACTATTCCATAAAGTAATTGGTATCCCTGATGTGGCAAGCTAACCCAATAGAAAATATACTCTTCAAAGAATTTATCTGTCAAAGTCCTATAAACATGTATTATTCCAATTGTATTTTTCTGTCCTCACAAGTCCTTTATAGGAAAAAAAAAAGGACATAATGCTATATAAGTGTTTCAGATTCATCTGTGTATTTGTTTAAGAATTCTGCTAAATATGCAAAGGAAGTTGAATTTAAGGAGTATTATAAATGGTACACATTATTCTATAGAGAGGAAATATCTCATTTAAGTCATATGCCTGCTTAGTCTATAAATAATTCACAGATATCTTTGGCTAGCCCAAAATAGAGTCCTGCCAACTCACAAACTAAAAGTGGAAAATGTAAGAAAATAACAAAATGGACAATTCTAGTTGCATAATTTTAATGGCAGATTATTGCAAAGTTTATTTGAATTTTTAACTGGTTTTTGTTATGAATTATATTTGACATATTTTAGATGAGCTCTTTACAGTATTTCATTTACAAAAATAATACCACACTTATAATAATCCTTGCTTCTGGTTAACAGAGGTATATTTGTTTACTCAGAAAATGCTCTAAGATTCTAAGGTTTTATTAGGTTATAATTTATGATATTATAAATTGTTTCCTATATATTTAAGTAAAAGACGCTATCTTGTACAATATTTTGAGCACCTTTATGATATTGTTTTAGAGTCAAGCTTTTGAGCAATGAAAGAACTAGCCTGATGAAACTGAATTGTAAATCACTCCATTTCACTGGTTTTTACATTTTGATATGCATGAGGAAAGCTATGCCTGGAGTCCCTCTCTCTATATATAAACATCTACATACATATGTATATACTTAGGAAACTTCTATGACTCATTCAACTAATTAAAAATACTATCAGACTTCTTCAACAATCACAAACATTTTTACTTGTGATCTTGATTTTTTTTTCTGAAGAAGCAGACAAGGGGAGAAAGTGAAGTCATGAGACTAAAAAATGGAGTTATATTAAGTGAGTTTTCCCTTAGAAAAGAATCATTGGTGACTATATATTTATGTAATGTTTAAAATATTTTAGAGCACCTTTTCAAAATTATTTTGGGGCTAAATTTATGGATAAAATAATTAGTTCATTGTTAGGCTTCATATATAATGAAGTAGTAGTAATATTGTTAGTCGCTCAGTAGACTGTAGCTAGCCAGGCTCCTCTGTCATTGGAATTCTCCAGGAAAGAATACCAGACTGGGTAGCCATTCTCTTCTCCAGGGGATCTTTCCGACCAAGGAATCAAACCTGGGTTTCCCACACTGCAGGCAGATTCTTATACTGTCTGGGCCACCAGGGAAGCCTCAATAAATAATGGGAATATAGTTGAAATTATACCCATATTTTTAGAGTCAAAACAGCACTCTGAAATTTTAGTATGGTAACTATGGGCTGCATATAAGTTTGAACAAAGAAAACTTGAAATACTAAAAAATTTTTAAAAAATGTTTCATTTCATATATTGAATTTAGAATTCTACTAATATGTGTTACACATTGCCTTAAGGAAATAATGGGGAAAAATGATTATAGAACACAATTACACATGTAAGAATTACCTGACATTATAAAATAAATGTAACCCAGATCAGAATCCATTCACCAGCTGTACCATTTCATCAGTTCTTTTCAACCTACCATTGGTTTAAGACATGAATTAGCTACAGGCATGATCTATTGATTTCCATTGTCTAGAAAGAAAGTGAAATATTTCTATTGAGCCAGTGCACCAATACTGAAGTTTTTTTGACAATATTTTTCTGACAACTGCACAATATGCATCTGGCTTTTTTAGAAAACCTATTAAAGTAAGATATCAGATCAGTTGTGGATCTCTTTTGTAGTAAAGTCAATACCATGACATTCTTCCATTAACTTTTTCTCTTTTTTCTGTCTCCATAAGAATAGTCTTAGAGAGCATTCTGGATTTTCTCTCTTTTCTCTTCACCCCTAGATTCAGTGGCTCTAGTAACAAGGGAGTAGGAAGGACCTAAATGATTAAAAAAAACATGGGTGCAAGAGAATGAAAGATGAACTCCATAAACTTTGGAAACTTGCCACCTCTGTGTTGAACCCAGGGGCTCAGAAGTCTGCAGCATGTCAGGTTACTCTCTTTAAAAAAAAAGACAAATTTCTATACTTTGTACAACTCACCCATGAAGAAAGAGGTATAATATATATGCTGAGATTATCTGGATGCTGGTGATATTAGAGGCCATACTTCACTCACTGAGTAACCCATACATTTTGGGTAGGATGGTTACTAGCAGGGAGTAAGGGGATGTGGAGAGATAGTTAGGGAGTTTGGGACTGACACGTATACACTGCTATATTTAAAATGAATAGCCAACAAGGACCTACTGAATAGCACATGGAACTCTGCTCAATATTATGTACCAACGTAAATGGGAAAAGAATTTGAAAAAGAATACTTACATGCATATATGTATAACTGAATCACTCTGCTGTATATCTGAAACTGTCACATTTTTAATCAATTATACTCCAATATAAAATTAAAAAGTTAAGAAAAAAGAAGAGGATGCTGTGGAAAGCATATGTCATTGTGCCCACGATCCAGCCTCTTATTATGGGTCCCCTGTTGGACTCAGAAAATCCAATAATAATTGAAAAGCTGTAGCAGACATCACCTCATTTCTAAAATTTTTGTATCTTGTATTTATATAACTATGTAAGTTAGCATAAACTTTTTAAAAAGGTATAAGTAAACAATAAAAATGTTGGTTGAGTGCAGAATAAAAAGAATAAAACTAGAAATGCATTTGCTTTGTTTTTTACATTATGAACTTGCCATGAATAAAACTAAATTCTAATTATTTAAGTCGCTTATAGGATAACTACGTGAATGATTAACTTTAACTCATTTTAAGTAAAAATTCTGGCATTCATTCACAAGTCTTTTCAACAGTACATTATAAAGAATTGAAAAATTCTTTGTGACCAATATTTCAAATATCAACTTTTTAAAATACATTTCTCAAGCTACTGAATTCTGTTTCTTGTAGTTTTCACTGCGAGGTAGTATGACACAATAGTTAAGAACTTGGTGATGGTGATTTAGCTGCTAAGTCATGTCTGACCCTTGCGACCCTGGACTGTAGCCCACCAGGCTCCTCTGTCCGTGGGATTTTCCAGGCAAGAATACTGGAGTGGGTCGCCATTTCCTTCTCCAGGGGATCTTTTCCACCCAGAAATTGAACCTGGGTCTCCTGTGTTGCAGGCAGATTCTTTACTGAGCTATGATGGAATTCCACTTATTTTAGGCTTTATAAAATAAATGAACAAACCAAACCAAATAAAACCAAACAGGTGGATACAGAGAACAAATTAGTTGTCACCACAGGGGAAGGGCAGGGGGAGGATAAAATGGGCAGAGGCTCAGTTATATGATGATCAATGGAAGAAAATTAAACTTTTGGTTGTGAGAACCCTGTAATGTACACGGAAGTCAAATATCATACTGCACACACATGAAATGTATACAGTGTTATAAACCAACGTTATTACCTCAATAAATAAAAAATAAATGAACATATAAAAAAATAACTTTAGCAGCACATTAAAAATAATTTATTTAAATTATATATTTAAATAAAATTTTAATTTAAACTATACATATCAAATGTTAAATGTGCCACTTTTAAGTTTTGTGACTTTTAGTAAATTAAATTATCTGACCTTCAATTATCTGCCATGTAAATTGGGGAGAAGAAGGGTACTTGATCAGAGGTTGATTGAGCTTTAAATGAGATAGAATATATAAAATGCTGCTGACAGAGAAAGCCTTCAGTAAATGTTAAGTAACGATATTCAGAAGAGCATTCAATACATGTTGGCCTTTTCAACTTGTAAAATTTAAGTCCTTTCTAGCCTTAAAATGGTAGATTTCTATTATTTTGGGTAATGTCTATGTAAAGCAAAGTAGAAATTTAGTCAGTTATTCAGTGAACAGAGAAAAAATCCATTCTATAATCAAGGTTCATGAACAAATTGTAAGGATTAGTTTTATACTAATGACCCACTGAATAAGTACTCATTTTTATAACTGAAAGAAGTCAATCTCATTAAACCTTCCTTTTAAAGTATTTAGCTATGTCACAGATATAGTTATATTGTATGCTAAATTGTCTTTGTATCCAATTACCTCATCCTTTTCTTCCAAATTATATTTTTCACATCTCCTTCATATTAAGGATTTTGTAATTAGAACAAAGCATGTATATAATTCAGTTCAGTTCAGTTCAGTAGCTCAGTCATGTCTGACTCTTTGCAACCCCATGGACTGCAGCACGCCAGGCCTCCCTGTCCACCACCAACTCCCGGAGTTTACCCAAACTCATGTCCATTGAGTCGGTGATGCCATCCAATCATCTCATCCTCTGCTGTTCCCTTCTCCTCCCACCTTCAATCTTTCCCAACATCAGGGTCTTTTCCAATGAGTCAGCTGTTCGCATCAGGTGGCCAAAGTATGGGAGTTTCAACTTCAACATCAGTCCTTCCAATGAATATTCAGGACTGATTTCCTTTAGGATGGACTGGTTGGATCTCCTTGCAGTCCAAGGGACTCTCAAGAGTCTTCTCCAACATCACAGTTCAAAAGCACCAATTCTTCAGTGCTCAGCTTTCTTTATAGTCCAAATCTCACATCCATACATGACCACTAGAAAAACCATAGCATTGACTAGACGGACCTTTGTTGGCAAAGTAATGTCTCTGCTTTTTAATAGGCTGTCTAGGTTGGTCATAACTTTCCTTCCAAGGAGTAAGCATCTTTTAATTTCATGGCTGCAATCACCATCTGCAGTCATTTTGGAGCCCCAAAAAATAGTCTGTCACTGTTTCCACTGTTTCCCATCTATTTGCCATGAAGTGATGGGACCAGATGCCATGATCTTAGTTTTCTGAATGTTGAGTTTTAAGCCAACATTTTCACTCTCTTTCACTTTCATTAAGAGGCTTTTTAGTTCCTCTTCACTTTCTGCCATAAGGGTGGTGTCATCTGCATACCTGAGGTTATTGAAATTTCTCCCAGCAATCTTGATTCCAGCTTGTGCTTCATCCAGCCCAGCGTTTCTCATGATGTACCCTGCATATAAGTTAAATAAGCAGGGTGACAATATACAGGCTTTTCCTATTTGGAATCAGTCTGTTTTTCCATGTCCAGTTCTAACTGTTGCTTCCTGACCTGCATACAGGTTTCTCAAGAGGCAGGTCAGGTGGTCTGGTATTCCCATCTCTTTCAGAATTTTCCACAGTAATTGTGATCCACACAGTCAAAGGGTTTGGCATAGTCAATAAAACAGAAATAGATGTTTTTTTTTGAACTCTCTTGCTTTTTTGATGGTCCAGAGGATGTTGGAAATTTGATCTCTGGCTCCTCTACCTTTTCTAAATCCAGCTTGAACATCTGGAAGTTCACGGTTCATGGATTGCTGAAGCCTGGCTTGGAGAATTTTGAGCATTACTTTACTAGCATGTGAGATGAGTGCGATTGTGCAGTAGTTTGAGCATTCTTTGGCATTGCCTTTCTTTGGGATTGCAATGAAAACTGACCTTTTCCAGTCCTGTGGCCACTGCTGAGTTTTCCAAATTTGCTGGCATATTGAGTGCAGCACTTTCACAGCATCATCTTTCAGGATTTGAAATAGCTCAACTGGAATTCCATCATCTCCACTATCTTTGTTTGTGGAGATGCTTTCTAAGGCCCACTTGGCTTCACATTCCAGGATGTCTGGCTGTAGGTGAGTGATCACACCATCGTAATTATCTGGGTCATGAAAATCTTTTTTGTACAGTTCTTCTGTGTATTCTTGCCACCTCTTCTTAATACCTTTTGCTTGTGTTAGGTCCATACCATTTCTTTCCTTTATTGAGCCCATCTCTGCATGAAATGTTCCCTTGGTATCTCTCATTTTCTTGAAGAGAACTTTAGTCTTTCCCATTCTATTGTTTTCCTCTATTTCTTTGCACTGATCACTGAGGAAGGCTTTCTTATCTCTCCTTGATATTCTTTGGAACTCTCAACTTAATTTAGATTGGAATAATGTTTTTATTTTGTGCTTCATGAAAATACTGTCAAAGTAAATATTTGCTAAAGGTGATAACATTAATGGAAAGATGGGTCTACTTTCTCTTCCAATAGAAGAGCAAAAAAGACCAAAATTTAACAACAGAAAAAAAACATTACTGGCATTTGCATTTACAGAGGGTCTCACAGCAGAAAATAACTGGGCAATTGTTTTATCAATTTAGAGATCAAACACAACATTTACTTCATTTCACTCCATGTCTTCAATTGATAGAGTAAGCTATCTTACTTATAAGTAAGACGATCTTGATTCAAAATATGCTGGGAAATTTTTCCATCAAAATCAATATCTCTAAAAATGTGTGCATGATGAATGAATTTTATACCTTTAGTGATGATATTCACAATTCTAAACCATTTCTTACTGTGAAGTACAAAGTAGCTATAGTAAGATCAACTTGCATCAGGCTGTCCACTGGTTTCTTTAAATTGTTCCCTGATTTCTCATTTTTGGATTTAAGTGTCTGACCTGAAATTGGCTCATTGATTGTGATTCACCACTGTGTGCTTCTTCTAGTAATTGGTTGTCAGAGAACGTGGCTTATACATTAAACGCTAATGGTTTGTGTAGGATTGGGAGATATTCGTGATGACCCAGGAATAAAACGCTTGGTATATAATGAAATACTGATAAACCTTAATGACATAAATAACATTGCAGCTAGCAAATTCCATGAAACCCTTATAATTAAAAATGGCCTTATAGTCACAGACATTCATAATTTTAATATTGTTCAAATATTATCTCAAGTATGGAAGAAATTAACATATATATATTAATGATGAATGAGGAAATCACATATACGCTATTGGGAAATCAGCTTAACCTGAGACAAAGAAAAGACTTCTGCCCTCTTCTCTCTAATTCTGTTAATACTAAATTTAGACCAGGTCTCACAAGCATAAATGCCTGAGGGAACTGCAGTGACATACTAACTCTACCAACATTAACTGCTAACATATACAGGTAAGAGAGTAGAGTAATAGACAACAAATGTGTTTCTGAACCCCACGCATGCATCTACCTATTTTCACTGCTGCTATTAACAAACAGCCCCAACAGATCACACCTTGGTTGAGACTAGTTTTAACAGTTTGCTTTAGACTGCATCTTCATTTCTGTCTAACTTGCAGCGTCTATTGCCTCTGCCTTCCATCTCCAATAACTCAGGTACAATCTGCCTGTCACTACACTGTTCTACCGAATAACCAAGCTGATGTCATCATTTCCTGTTGCAAATGTCCTCAGTTTTCCTTCCGGTGCTGGGCTTAGTCGCTCCGCCATGTCCGACTCTTTGCGACCCCCTGGGCTGTACCCCGCCAGGCTCCTCTGTCCATGGGGATTCTCCAGGCAAGAACACTAGAGTGGGTTGCCCTGCCCTCCTCCAGGGGATCTTCCCAACCCAGGGATCGAACCCAGGTCTCCCACATTGTGGGCGGATTCTTTACCATCTGAGCCACCAGGGAAGCCCAAGAATACTGGAGTGGGTAACCTATCACTTCTCCAGGGGATCTTCCCAACCCAGGAATTGAACCAGGGTTTCCTGCATTGCAGGCAGATTCTTTACCAGCTGGGCTACCTGGGAGGCCCCAGGTGTCTTTGTTTCTTGGTGCAAACACTTCACTTTCCAGGACTATCTTCCACCTTTGCTTCACTGCAGCACCCCATACTTCAGACATACGAATGTGCCGATGAGCCCTTCAAGTCCCTCAAGATTTTTCATGACTAACATCCACCTTCTAACATCCCTCACTCCCCCAAATTTATGTAGGATATAATCCATTCCTTTAAAACCAACTGCTTTTCATCCAGGACCCTGAGTCTACCTAGATCTATACCACTTCTCACACTGTATTGCAAATTTTAGGGTCTATGTAGGCTTCCAGGACAAAGAAAATTCTCATTCATGGTTAAGCAAAACCTAACAATATCTAGTACTCAAGGGACTTTCGATTAATGTGTATGTGTGTAGAAACAAATGAATGAGTAAGCTAGCCATGTGGTAAAATTAAAGTTTGAATATGTGCACATCAAAGCATGGCAAATGTTTCCTATAATTTTTTACATAGTGAAGATTGCTTCCAACAAATGTGAAAGCATAGATAGAAGCAAAAATGAAGTGAGAGTTTTCAAAGGAAATGTTTCCTTTGTTTCCATATTAGCCAAGGTTAGTCTGTACATGTATATACCATTGTTTCTTAGTCTTGACCCAAGTGACTTTCATATCTGCGATTCTTTTATGATTTGCTAGTTTTCTGTAGAATTTTCACCTGCTTTTCATTTAAGCAACAGAATTGTCCTTGAAATCTCAAAGTTTTTAAAGTAACTGAATTCTTAGCTGTATGTTTTTGAGATAACAGACTTTTCTATGATATTCTGCACCTGGGTCTCAAATACACCTCAAAAGACATCCCCCAAAAAGCATAATAAACTTTCATGTGGTTCATGAATGTGTGTGTTTGTGTGTGTGTGTTTAATAGTGAGCTAAAGCTAGTAACTCGAAAATTCACTGTAGTATTCTAGAACATATATTATCACTTAAGCATTTATATTTTTCTTTGCTGGATTTAAAATATTGCTACTGTGTGTCTTTGTGATTACTCTACTCAGTTATGGGAACAACTTTTAATTGAACTTCCATTAAAATTGATTGATTGTAAAGACTAATGGAGGACCAAAGTCGTTGTTTACTTTTTTAAATAAAGGCAATGGTATATGTCTAAGATAAGCCATAAAACTTTATTTTTTTTAATTTTTTGCATTTTTTTCTGATCTCTTTAAAATATTATCTATGTTTTTTATTAAATTACACTTTAAAGATGAGAAATGTTTTCATTTAATATTGCTGAGTTACTTTAATATTTCTTTGTCCTTCTCCAGTTCTCTGGTGTACTACAAGGTTCTAAAACTGTTCTCTATGATTTCTGTGTTCACCAGAGAGCTAAAATTATGAATCAAAACTTTAGTGTCAGATCCAGTTAGAATAATATCTCTGCCAATTAGTTCTATCTTGATTAAGATATTTAATGTTTCTGAGCTGTATAGGAAATAAGAATACTATTAGAACCCATGTCATAAAGTTGGGAAGATTAAATAATAAAATGCATGTAAAACAGGTTGCAAAGTGTATAACACATAATAAACATTCATAAATGTTGGTTGCTGGAATAATAACGAAGTCAATGATGATGATGCTATTTTCTCAATGCCCATTTACATGGCAACACCCTTGCAATTTAGCTTCTGCCTACATTGCTTTACATATACAACAATTGCTGCCTATAATGATAACCATTCATCATATCAGTCAATAAGACATTCCAACATGCACCAGGCACTATTTAAATGCATGGCTCGGCTGGTAAAGCATCTGCCCACAATGTGGGAGACCTGGGTTCAATCCCTGGGTTGGGAAGATCCCCAGACGGGAAAGGCTACCCACTCCAGTATTCTGCCCTGGAGAATTCCATGGACTGTATCGTACACAACTGAGCAACTTTAAATGAAATGTAAAAAGTGAACAAAAATCCCAGTTTTTTGAAGCTTACATTTGGGCTGAGAGGCAATAAAGAAAATGAAAATAAAAGTGCACTGTGTTGTATTTTAGGTGTTAGAAAGTGCCATGGGAAAAACAAAGCAGGCATGGAGTAAAGATAAATAGGAAGCAAATATGAAGTTTTAAACAGGGCAGTCACAGAGCTCCTACTAAGGTGATATTTGAAAGAACACAAAAAGAGGTGAGAAAACAATGTCAGTTTCCTAGGAAACTGCATTTCAGGTATACGGCAAAAGCTTGCTACGTGTGATGATCAGTACAAAATCAGAGGGTTAGAGAGGTCAGGATGTGGCTACAGATCCATTCCACTGTGATAGAGGCCATCACCATATTTTGCTTTTCTTCAAGGGAGTGGAGGTTTTGAGCTCTTGATCATCAAGTCTTTTCAGTTTAGGATTGCTGTATGTGCCTGCTTACAGAAGCAATGGGACAAGAGAGCACCAGAAGGCACCCAAGTGTATCATTTGATTTCTACACAGATCCTTCACTGTCCTTATTGTGTGAAAGCATCTCTACTTCCAACTGAATGGAGTCAGTACCCCGTGGAGGATGGTGAACATCTCTTTTTGCCAGTTGCTCCCTTGATATTGGAAATCTAAAGCTCTGACAGCAGCCATATCTTACAATTCAGTGAGCCCTTGTGCCATCTCCTGACAAGAGTGTGCCTCCTTTGGACACTGAAGCCTCCAGCACTGATGAACCCAGAGTGATGGGGTCAGGAAGCACAAAATCCTCCAGGGAGTCTTTGGAAGGGATGGTATGTAGGAGAACTCCTGCTCTCTGGAAGGACACATGTATCTTTCCTATTTGAGAATATAATGCTATAGCACGGTCTCTGATTTCACAAATGTACTATGTCCTGAGGGGATAACACATCATCTTTTCAGAGTACTTTCTTCAGTTACACCTTGAGAAGACAGTTACACCTTTAGAAGACCGTTGCAGCTTTGTATGAGACTAGCTGGTTCTGGCGGAGAAGGCAATGGCACCCCACTCCAGTCCTCTTGCCTGGAAAATCCCATGGATGGAGGAGCCTGGTGGGCTACAGTTCACGGGGTCGCTACAAGTCCGACACGACTAAGCGACTTCACTTTCACTTTTCACTTTCATGCATTGGAGAAGGAAATGGCAACCCACTCCAGTGTTCTTGCCTGGAGAATCCCAGGGACGGGGGAGCCTGTTGGGCTGCCATCTATGGGGTCGCTCAGAGTCGGACACGACTGAAGTGACTTAGCAGCAGCAGCAGCAGCTGGTCCTGGATGGCATGATGCAAGACTTGATCAATGGACTCTATGATCATGAATTCTATGATTCTATGAATCATCTCATGTCTCCTTCACCGTAAAGAGGGTCCTCTGGACAGTTGCTATGCTGTGTGGGATTCCATGTCTATAAATTGGACATTTCATAAGCCCCTCACAGTAGGTTTGCTTGAGGCTCTGCAGGAGGAAAAACAAACCCAACCCACAAAATTTCTCATGCTATGAGGACAAAGAACTGACCTTTCCAGGATGGAAGGGAGGTGATGTAGCCAAACTTTCTCCCTGACCTTACTGACAGTTACAGTAATTGCTGCCTCTCAGTCTCCACAATTAAGTGCTAGCGTGTCCTTCCTAGATGGCTCTAGAGGTAAAGAACACACTTGCCAATGCAGGAGACATAAGAGACACAGGTTTGATCCCCGGGTCTGGAAGATCCACTGGAGGAGGGCACAACAACCCACTCCAGTATTCTTGCCTGGAGAATCCCATGGACAGAGGAGCCTGGCGGGCTACAGTCCATAGCGTCACAAAGAGTCAGACATGACCGAAGCAACTCAGCAAGCATGCACATGTTCATGTGTGCTCAAGCCATGTCTGACTTTTTGCAACCCCATAGACTATAGCACCCCAGGTTCCTCTGTCCATAGGATTTCCCAGACAAGAATACTGGAGTGGGATTCTTTCTTACCCAGGGACTGAACGCATGTCTCCTGCATTGCAGTCAGATTCTTTACCACCGACCCACCTGGGAAGCCCCATTAAGTTCTACCTCTAACATCTATTATTTCCAGGTTCCCATCATTCCACAAACATTAACAACACCAGCTCTCTAATCTCCTCTCGTACCATCCTTCCTAGACTAGAGAGGATATCTATCAAGAGACTTCTTAGTGATGATACCCCTCTCACCAAACATTCCTAAAAGACTTGCTGAATGGTGTGTTCTTTGGATCTTCTCATGGATTGTAATCTTCTGGTGGATTTTTTGCCTTTACATAATATAGCCATTTCAGTATGCCCACTTCTTTCAGCTTCTTAATTCCTTCCTCAATCATCTTCCAGGGTAGCTTAGGCACTTTTACTTCATTTAGACTCAACTATCATTCTTTCCTAGCATCTAAGAGCCACTGCAGGAAGAACTTTGCTCCATCTGACGGTATTCTTAGTAGAGTATTAAATTCACACCCCAAGAAAATGCCTTGCCTCCTCAGTCAATGAATTCTTCCTTATCCTGTCTTATGTTCTGGCACTCGTGAATAAGCCCTCTTAAAATGCAATCCCAGGAGCACCCCCTGGCTCCTTCTGGTAATGCCTGCTAAATCTTGCAATTCCTTATTACATACTTTTCTATCCCTCCATATCAGCCTGAGCATATCTTCAGCTGGATTACGTTGGGATTTAACATTCATTATCAGCTTGGTGTCCAGGAGAGGAGGAGGTGGAAGAATACTTGGTGCTTCATGAGAGGGAGAGGTTCTGGCAGCATATTCCAGCAGAGTGACGTGTTAGCTCTTACCAGGGAAGGGTGGATCACCTCTCTGCTAGACCAGAGAGTCTGAGTGGGCAAGGAGTCGCCATCTAGAGGTACCGAAGTCATAGTTTAACATCTCAAGTTTTCTCTACCAGGCTTTAAGCTTTAAGCTCAAGTCTCTTTAAGCTCTCTACCAGCTCTCTACTTAAGCTTTAAGCTCAAGTCTCTACCAGACTTGCCTTGACTGAGTATTTAAATATTTCTTCAATTCATCCAGGTGCCAGGTCTGTTCATCTTGTGGAGGTAATAACCTCTATCACAGAGGCGCTCTGTCCCCCTTAGTCATTAACTGCTTTTGAATAGCCCTCAGTCTCTCTGACAAGAATCTACTGTATAGCACAGGGAATTCTACTCAAAGCTCGTAATAACCTATGTAGGAATATAATCTAAAAAAGAGTGGATATATGTGTGTGTGTGTGTGTGTGTAACTGACTCACTTTTTAATACAGCAGACGCTAACACAACATTGCAAATTAGCTATCTTATAGAAATTAACTTAAAAGATAGCCCTCAGTCTCTCATTATCTTTCCATAAAGTATCAGCATAATTTAGCTGTACTCAGTTAAGTTCATTGCCTTTGTAGGTATCCTCCCACTCCCAAATTTTTCAACACCCTGCATCATTTCATTTGCCAAGTTAAAATCTCCATTGGGACTGTTTTCTTGCTTTTTTAAATTTTCAAGTCACTACAGGTAAAACTGTCAGCAAGTACACTGCCACTCTGTGCCAATGTCTATCCACGTCTCATTTATCAACCACAATGACATTCTCTTCACCTTTTGGGCAGTGGGTGAGCCAACCCCAAATCCCCATCTTATTGCTCTCTTTCTCATATCACCCTATTTCTGATATCACTTATAATAGTCCAGGTTTCATCAAGAAGCAGGTAGTGAGGAGCATTAAAAATAAGCAAGGGCTTTAGTAGAGAAAATGCCTTTAAGACAGAAAATGAGAGGGAGCTGGAAAAAGCTGGTAGAAGCAAGTATGACCCAGGGTAAAGGGAGGCTGAAGGAAAGCATCTTAGTCTGCCTGGGAATTTTAGGAGCTTCGGCAAAGTCACTAGAGAGTCCCGGAGCTATTTCAGGATGCACTCAGTCATTGACTGGGAACAGCCAATAAGGAGTACAGTGTTGGTGAAGTTACAGTGGTAGGTTCAAAGTGCAGCATTTGATACCTTTGGCCAATTAAGCTCCCTAGAATTGGAGGTTTGTAGGTGCAACCTCATGCCTGCCACAGTAGATGATTGATTTAAAACATATTAGTTCAGGGGGTGGAGAGGACTGGATTATGAACTCAAAGCTATAGAGGTGAGGCAGGTAATATAAATTAACAAAATAGGCAGCCTGGTTACTGGAGACACTTCTCAAGCTTGAAGATAACTTAGTCTCCGTGTTGGAAAAACAAATTTTGGTCCTGTGAGGGAACAATTGTTGCATGCAAAAATTGGAGTCCACCATTGTCAACTCATCTGATATTTTTTTAAGAAGCCAGAAATATAGATATTAATGTATATATTTATATAGATATTAGTTCTACGCACTGAAAACTAATTTTAAAAAATCCTATTAGGCTATCAGAATAGATGGCATCAGTAAGTTGATGTTGGCTTAAAGACTTCAAAGTCTGCACTCCCCCATTTAACTAATCCTGGTAGAGGATTCATTCTTCTCACCTTCTTCTCTCTTTACAGACTACAGGGAGAATGCTCTAGCTCATTCTGTATTCCCAAATGTGAGGTGGGATAACCCTAACTTTATCACCTACTCTTTCTTCTCTGTGCCTCATAGTATTTGAATTCCTGGCAATGCTGCGCAAAGATAACCAAGTGAAGCAAATTCTGCTCCCTGTGCTATAAAATTGCTGTCAAGGTCACTCCCAAGGATGCCTTCAACCCTCCCCTACAGGTTTCTGTTGATCCACTCCTTTGAGTTTTCTCTAGCCCTTGCCAATATCCTTCCCAGACCTACTGTCACCAGTGTATACCAGTCACCATTTCAACTCTAAAACTCTTTTGTCAGTTTTACACTACTACACTCTGCTTTAGACAAAATACTTTCCATGTGTACATACCTGTAGCTTGCCAGCTTTCTTCCTAATGCAGATGTACAAATGGAGATGATAAAAATGATGAATTTTCCCCCTTGCTTTAGATCCTCATCATCAAAATTTTTCTAAAGCTAAAATGGGTTGAGAGATCATGTCTGCTACATTAAAATGTGTTTTTTTTCCCCCCGTGAGAAAATACGTAGTTTTTATCTGAATTGTAAAGGAGTCCTTGACCCAGAAAATAAATATGGAAATTTGTGTTCTTTGGTGTTTTTTCTTTTTTCTGACTTAAACCACCCCCGCTCCGCCCTTTTTTTGGAAGGAAATGTAGTTGGCCCCAAGCACCCTTGGGGCAGATTTTTTGTGTTCTCTGTTTCAAAGCCTTGACTTCCTCATCCACCGATTATAGAAATTTAGAGAGGTAAATGTTCTCTTCTGCACACTCCTCCATATCTGAACCATTCCTCCTTTAGAATTAGTCCCACTCAAAAAATACATGATTGCATTCTTCCACCTTTCTTTGCTTAAGTGTTCATCCAAAGGAAGAGCATTTGAGAGACTGAGGTCTATTCGCAAACATTATTTTCAACCCCTAGCAACCTCAATCTAAACTAAACTATTTAGTTTAGCAAGTAAACTATTTACTTGCTCAAATGCTAAATGTTAAAATGCTAACAGCAGTTTAAACTGAGAAAGAGGAATTATTATCTTAGCATGTGTAGATACAGAAGTCTCATTTATCCGTTTCCTTATAAAAATGATTCCACATAGCTTACATGTTGCATAAGAATGTTATTGAAGATGTTGTTCAGTGCATTAAAGAGGGTCTTCAGTCCACCTGAGAGGGTCTCTGGGATAAATTTCACCCTGATCTCAGAACCATGAAGAGTTATTATTGCTTTTCTTGAGAAATTAGTTGTTTTTATCTTAACATACTGAGAACCTAGCTGAAGAAATGCCATTCTTCTGGAAAGCCTGGGGCCAATCTGTGAACCCTTCAGAAAGGTTAATGGTATTTACATTTTGATAAGCTCCTGCTGGCTCCATTTTACTGCCCCAGGCCTGTTTCTCTTTGCCTTGTTTCTCTTCTCTTTTTACTGCAGAATTTAATCTTACCTTGTTATATAGCATCATGTCTAAAATCACTGTATATCTTAAGTCTTTTCTGAACCAAAGCAACATACAAGTACATTGAACATAAAGTCAACACTCCTCCAACTAACAAGTTCCTAATTACACTGAATGGCCACATCTGAGGCTTAAATATCATGTAAGATTTTATGAGAGCCTTTAGCCTGTCCGAGTTCAAGACATATTACCATAGGTAGGATTAATTTTAGAGTTGTTTTCTGAGTACATGGCGACATTTATTGAAAACATATTGCGGAACGAACGCACCAAGTGAACTTCGGTTATGTTCGCCTGGGGAAAACTTGTGAAGCGTGGCTGCGGAGGCTGACCTTCTTCAATCCCTGGTTCTCACCAGTGTCAGGATAGTTGTGTGAGATGTAACTTCCTGCAGAACTAATCTGAACTTCTAACCCTAGACATTTGTAAAGTAGAGAATAATTTGCTGCTCTTCCATCTAGATAGGGGTAAAGAGAAGAACATCATAAGCGGCCAGGGTTTCACTAAATTTCTAAGGCTTCAACCCTTTCTTAGATCAATAACTTCACATAAGAAAACACAGACCTTAGTTGTCTTTATTTATTTATATGTTTTGCTTGTAAAATAACGATTGTTGATTTCTCCAGTATTTTTCCCCTGCAAATATGCTGTTTTACTGAAATGTGGATAAAATTACTCCTGCTATTTCATGTGCTATAATTTAAAATGCCATTCACATAGCTTACATTTAGACTTCTAATAGGTTAAAGGGCCACATGAAAATTATCTATTTCAAAACGGTGGACATCACATCTCCACTGCCTAGGACCCTTCAAAAGCTCCCCACTGAATTTGGAATGAACCTAAAATCTATATCATGATATGTAATTCTCCCCTAATTTAAGGTCTTTCTAACTCCTCTGACCTCCCCCGCCCACCATTCTCCCTTTCATTTCCTGGGTCCAATCATACAAATCTTCTTTCATTCCTCTAATGATCAAAATGGTTTTCCTCTCAAGCTTTTGCACTCACTCCTCTCTTTTCATGGAAGTGTCCCTGAGAATCTTGAAATGGCTAGTTCCTTTTCTTTATAAATAAATCTAAAGAAAAGATTTTAATAAATAATAGTCTATAATAGACTACTTCCATTTGTTTCCACCCAATCACCTCATCACATTATTCCTTTGTTTTGCTTTACACAAATTACACTAATTAGTTTGTTTTCTTTTTATTAGTTTACTTACTTCCTGTCTGTTTTCCTTTGGTTGACTGTAAGCTCCTTGACAGTAAATTAGTTGGTCACATTGATTGTTTTTCTCCTATTTCTATGACAAAATCCAGTTGGTTCTCAATTAACACTTTTTACTGCTATTTTACTGAATGAAATAAAAAAGTACAATGGCTTATACAAACCATTGTATGTATATTGTGTTGGATATTAACCTCAGCTGTACTTTCTGAGTTGGTGAATATGATATCCTAGGAATGTCTTCTCCCCTTATCCTCTACCAGCTGGACAGAGGAGAACTGGAAATGCAGAAACTTTTTTCACTCAGGGACATTTTTTTTTTTTTCATGCAAATATTTGGATCTGTGAAATATCTCCATCAGTTTTAGGAGGCTCAAATACATGGCAGAAAAGGCAATCTGTAAGATTTACTTTTCAGTTTGGCAAATCTCAATGGTTTCACTTGAAAGCAGCTCAAGTGTACTTTCTATGTGAGTCTTTTAATTGAAAATAATATATATTTTGCTTGTCTGCATTATTTTAAAAGTCTCAAAACCCTGAAACCTAGAGTCACACAATGTGATTATATAAATCAGAAAAGCATTAGAATAAAATTGCCTTCTAAATTCCATGCAACAGGGTCTTTATTCTTGTTTAACCACATATTGATGGTAAGACTACTTCATGATGTAACCTCATATTTTGTTCAAAGTAAATGAAAGACAGTTGTGGAAAGTCACGATGAGAAAATAATATTAATTAAGTTCATATCATGTGCCAGGACCTTCTTTTCTAAGTACATTGATGCATTATCTCATTTAATCCTAGAACAAACTTCTTAGTTTATTTTACAAATGAGGTGATGGAGGCAAAGAGTGAAGAAATAGTGTGGAATTAGACTTTCAATCAAGGTAATCTGTTCAATGGACTTTATGACTTTCAGAAGGGAAAAAAAAGAGCATTTTCTTCCCTCTCCACAGAGGAGTCTGTAGACCACCATCTGCTTGCTATTTGCTGGGGTCACAGTCTAGGCAGATTGTGAAGTTTTTTGTTCTTCCCCAGGATCTTCCTTCACTTCTACCCAGAATTCTTCTGCCCATATTGTTGCTTATTCCTTATTTAAACATTTGTATATTTTTTTATTCTTCCTCCCTTCCTTTCTTTCTTTCTTGAAAGACATTTACTCAGATTTTGATAAGGAGGTGGGGGAGGGAGAACCAGCCAGTCACGTGAGGATCAATGATGCCATCAAGGCAGGAATGAACTGCTTCAGAACGTGCCGAGGTGGAAGCTTCCCATACCCTCCTGGGCAGCGTGAGGGGGCACAGAGCATGACCTCTGACTTTCCCCTCACAACTCAGGTCACACAGAGCGTTACGAGCTCACTTTACCTGTGGGCAACCTGTGGGCTGAGTGAAGGAGCTGCCTTTCAATCAGTCAGAGGCAGACTCCTCTGTCCTCCATTCTGGAGGCACTCAAAGGACTCCGGCTGCTGGAGCATCGTTTTCTGGCCTCTTTTGATGGCTTTTTAAAAAAACATTTCTATTGGAGTGTAGTTGATTTACAATGTTATGTTATCTTCAGGTGTACAACCAAGTGAATCTGTTACACACACACACACACACACATATATATATCCACTCTTTTTAGATTCTTTCCCCATATAGGCCATGACACAGTATTGAGTAGAGTTTCCTGGGCAACACAGCAGATTCTTATTAGTTATCTGATTTAGATACAATAGCGTGTATATGTCAATCCCAATCTCCCAATCCCTCCTTTTCCTTCCTCAACCCCTGGCAACTGAAGTTTATTTTCAATATCCATAACTCTATTTTTGTTTTGTAGATAAATTAATTTGTACACTAATTTTAGATTTCACATATAAGCAATATCAAAAATTTGTCTTTCTCTGACTTACTTCACTCAGAATGACAATCTCTAGGTCCTATCCATGTTGCTAAATATGGTATTACTCAATTTTCTCTGCTTTCTCTGATTACGAAAATATTCTTCCACTCTGAACAATTTTTAAAGAGTAAAGATATATTTTAAAAATTATAAAAATTTCCTATAATCTCTAAATCACTAACAATTCTTTCTTTTTTTCCAGTCTGTTACCATCTGTTCCCTTTATAATTAGAAGCTTTGTGTCCACATATCCTTATGTGTTGTTTCAGGTCTTCCTAGAAGTAGATGCCAAGATGGGGCTAGACATGCAAGAGACTTACTGAAAGAAATGCCTGTGCCAGGACAAAGGGAAGAAGATGGGAAATCTTTAGATCATGATGCAGGCCTGATCTCAGGGAAGGAGCATAGGAAGGAAAGAGGATGGAGTAGGAAGAGTTTTATCTGTAAGACAGGTCTAAAAGTTTCAGTGCAATGGCAGATCAGAGACATAGCAACTGGCTGTCCATCAGTTCTGCTCTTCATGGTTCATTGTCAAGGTCACCAAATATTCTTGCCAGGAAAATTACATGGACAGAGGAGTTTGGTGGGCTACAGTCCATGGGGTTGCAAAGAGTCAGACATGCTGATGAGCAATGAAGCAGGTACTCATGAGGTCATTAAGGGTAGGGTCCTAATCCAATAGGACTGCTATCCATTTAAGCAGATGGAAAAACCAGAACTCAGAAAAAGGCCACATGAGGACACATTAAGAAGGTGTCAACGGCAAGCCCAGAAGAGATCTCACCAGCAATGAACCAAGCTGGTAGCTTCATCTTGGACTCCTAGCCTCCAGAATTCTGAGAAAATAAATTTGTGTTTTTTAAGCCACCCAGTCTGTGGTGTTGTGGTATGGCAACCTGAGCAGACTAACACTGTTGCCGACAGGACAGAAATTCAGAGGGGTAGCATCTGGATGTCTGAGTCCACTGTGCTCTCGGCAGCAGCTCTGAGAGAATGGGACAATATCAAGTCTTCCACTCTGCACTTATTATCTTATTATTCATTAGGCAGGCAACTCTGGAAGAGCTGAGATTGTTTTAAATCTGAGTAAACTATAAAAGAGGTGGCAAAAATACACAGAATAGCTACGCAAAAAACATCTTCACAACCCAGGTAATCATGATGGTGTGATCACTCACCTAGAGCCAGACATCCTGGAATGCAAAGTCAAGTGGGACTTGGGAAGCATGACTATGAACAAAGCTAGTGGAGGTGATGGAATTCTAGTTGAGATATTTCAATCCTAAAAGATGATGCTGTGAAAGTGCCACACTCAATACGCCAGCAAATTTGGAAAACTCAGCAGTGGTCATAGGACTGGAAAAGGTCAGTTTTCATTCCAATCCCAAAGAAAGGCAATGCCAAAGAATGCTCAAACTACTACACAATTGCACTCATCTCACATGCTAGTAAAGTAATGCTCAAAATTCCCCAGACCAGGTTTCAGCAATATGTGAACCATGAACTTCCAAATGTTCAAACTCATTTTAGAAAAGGCAAAGGAACCAGAGATCAAACTGCCAATATCCGTTAGATCATCAAAAAAGCAAGAGAGTTCCAGAAAACATCTATTTTTGCTTTATTGCCTATGCCAAAGCCTTTGACTGTCTGAACCACAACACACGTGGAAAATTCTGAAAGAGATGGGAATACCAGACCACTTGACCTGCCTCTTGAGAAATCTGTATGCAGGTCAGGAAGCAACAGTTAGAAATGGACATGGGACAACAGACTGGTTCCAAATAGGAAAAGGAGTACATCAAGGCTGTATATTGTCACCCTGCTTATTTAACTTACATGCAGAGTACATTATGAGAAACACTGGGCTGGAAGAAGCACAAGCAGGAATCAAGATTGTCAGGAGAAATATCAATAACCTGAGATATGCAGATGACACCACCCTTATGGCAGAAAGTGAAGAACTAAAGAGCCTCTTGATGAAAGTGAAAGAGGAGAGTGATAAAGTTGGCTTAAAACTCAACATTCAGAAAACTAAGATCATGCCATCTGGTCCCATTGCTTCATAGCAAATAGATGGGGAAACAGTGACAGACTTTATTTTTGGGGGCTCCAAAATCACTGCAGACGGTGACTGTAGCCATGAAATTAAAAGACACTTGCTTCCTGGAAGAAAAGTTATGATCATCTTAGACAGCATATTAAAAAGCAGAGACATTACTTTGCCAACAAAGGTCTATCTAGTCAAAGCTATGGTTTTTCCAGTGGTCATGTATGGATGGAGAGTTGGGCTGTACACAAAGTTGAGCACCACAGAACTGATGCTTTTTGAACTGTGGTGTTGGAGAAGACTCTTGAGAGTCCCTTGGACTGCAAGGAGATCCAACCAGTCTATCATAAAGGAAATCAGTCCTGAATATTTATTGGAAGGACTGATGCTGATGCTGAAACTCCAATAATTTGGCCACCTGATGTGAAGAACTGATTCATTGGAAAAGACCCTGATGCTGGAAAATATTGAAGGCAGAAGGAAAAGGGGATGACAGAGGATGAGATGGTTGGATGGCATCACCAACTCCATGAACCTGAGTTTAAGTAAACTCCAGTAGTTGGTGATGGGCGGGGAGGCCTGGTGTGCTGCAGTCCATGGGGTCACTTGGACACAAGTGAGAGACTGAACTGAACTGAAGTGAATATCCCCTAGGACTCAGTCTTTACAGAAAGTAGCTTAGCAGGGAAATTACTCAAAAACCTTTGCCTTCCAGGGTAAGTCCCTGTTTTTGTTTTGTCCATATGACTTTTGTGAAAGGAATGTTCTTATGTGAATGATACAGAAATGGTTCACTTGTAATAGCTATGTGTTTGACAGTCTCTAGTTAGGACCACAGTGGGCAGGCATCTTGAGGTGAATGGTTAATTTAGCTCCTCACAGTGATGGCTTCATCCATTGCCAAGTTTACCTGATGATAGAGCTACTTCTGTGAAAGTAAAACAGTATTTTCATAGGAAGGTAATTCAAGGGCTTCTTTCTCTGGTTTCAGAGGATCAGGCTTACCACTTGTCACAGCCATACAGGAAAAGTGTATCTTCTCTTTCTGTTTAAGAAGTGACAAGTATATTCCTGGCCTCCGGAGTGTTAGCAATGAAAACCTACATTTACTAAGTAATAAAGTGCTGAATTTTTAGTAACTACTTTCACAATAAAACTACATTATTATATAATAATTTCTAAATTGGAATATATGTTGTCAAGTCAGGTAATACTTTCTTGTTTTGGTATTTTTCCAGAAATAAGATCTGTAAAATGTAAAATCTATTTGCAGAGCAGTCATTGATCCAGAACATCTGAATAATACTCTGTGTAGAAGCTTCAAGAGTTTCTAAAAATATTTAGAAAAATTTTATGTTGTGGCAGGCTAACAGGGCCAATGAAGACCTGAAAAATTATTATTGTAAATTAACACAATTGGGTTGAGATTTTGCTTTCAATTTCACATTCAACCTATTTACTTTTTCTGAATACACACACTCACACACATATATAATTAGTTTATGAAAGAGAGTATTGAAAATATTTATTTTGAAAATATTGGACTGATTATACAAAAATGTCAGACACACTACTATAGACCTTATAAGACTGTATTTTAGCTGTGTCTTTTGTATTTAAGAATTGTTTTACACAGTTGCTTAGCAACAGTCTGGTCATTTAGTTCAAAAAGTGATCTCTAAATCACACAGCCTTTTGTCAAACAAATCAAATAATCTGATTTTCTTCATGTATAGGGAAATAAATACAGAGGTCTTTTGTTATGCATAAAGAGCTAAAATATTAAATGCTTAAAAATAACATTCTGACTGGATTACTTGTTGTGATCTTTAAGTCTTTCTATCTAAGATACTAAGAACAATGAAGTCAATTGTTCTTCACTCTATTCAGTTGCTGGTTGATGCAACATCCAGTTTGTATCTGAAAGGTTAACTGTGTGTAGAGAGACTAATATTTTAAGAAAAAGCTGTTTGGAAATGCATTCCTTTATTTTCTGTTTTTGTATTACCTAAAGAAGAGATTAAGTAGGGACTTAATAAATACATAAAACATAAATATATATTATATGCATAGCACTTATTCCTATTATGGAAACTTGTAACATCCTGCCTGGTAGAGTTTTGTGCATATTTTATCTTCCACACTAGTCTCTGTGTTCCTTAAAGTCAGAACACTTTCTTATTCATCTTTGAGTTCCTAATCCTAGTAGTATCTTGTGTATAACAGACACTACATATATATGTGTCAAGTTGAGTATATAGTAATAATCATAATAACAACCATGATATTTTTAAGCAGTTACCTATTTGTCATGTATTATATCAAGTACTCTATTTTAACTGTAGAAGTACGGTTATTTTTCCTATTTATATTAAGGACAGAGGAGAAGGTAATCTAACACTACAGCAACTGTAAGTATTGGAAAACACCGAAATCGATGACCATGAATTTGCAGTCTTCCTTATTGTGATAAATAAGATAAATTTGAGTGCTTATATTTTTAAGCACTTTTATACTGATGGGTTTAGAAACTGTCTTTCACAAACTTGGATCTCAAAACATACCCAAGAGTAACTGGCTATATCTTAGGTGGCAGGTATCCTGAGGGTGCCTCTGCAGCACCTACCATCTCTTCTGGTAACAATATGCTGTTCTTATCTCGGGGAATCTCCTCTCTTTCACTCTCAGTTCATGTGGTTATAGTGGGACAGCCCAACCCATCCTCCAACTGCAGGTGTGGGAACATGATCCAGGCCTGGGCTGTGACAGGGGCCTTCCCTTGGCTATCCTGAGCTAATCAATTCAGCGATGAATATATGATCTAAGTGAAGGAGACAACTGGTAGAAACCAGGTGTTTTGCTGCAACTGGAGGAACCGCTTCCCTCACTGGGATTGCTGAGCTGGTTGGATGTCATCAAGAGCAACCTGTAGTCCCTATTTCTTTGGCACTGTCCCTTTGAGACGGAAGCTAATGAAGAAACACAGCTGTGGCAGACATCACAGAACAATTTTTCCAGACAATGCCTATCGAAAAGTGATAAAATCACTGGGTGAAAATTTGAGGAGAAACAAGTTGTTTACATAGTCTCAAGTGTCTATTCCAAGTTACTTATCAACTACAAAGAGAGAAATATGAACTCATGGAGAAAACTGGCAGAGGAAGCCTTAACCAAGCGATCAAGGTTAACATCTTCAGAAATAAGATATATTGGCCTTGTGTTCCTTCAATATTATGCACTTGGAGAAGAAAAAATTCATTATTTCTATGGGATTATTGCCAAAATTGCATAACCTCAACCTAATCATTAGATAAGGAATACAAAAAAAAAACTCAAATTGAGACCCGTCTACAAAATTGAGAGATCAGTATTCATTAAAATTATCAAGGTAATGAAAACAAGGAAAGAATGGGATTTTTACAGTAGGAAGAGACTGAAGCAACAAAACAACTAAATGCATGGTGGCTATCTGGACTGGATCTTGGAAAAGAAAAAAAAAAAAACTTTTGGGGAAAAAACAACTCTTTGTGACCCCATGGACTGTAGCCTACCAGGTTCCTCTGTCCATGGAATTTTCCAAACAAGAATAGTGGGATGGGCTGCCATTCCCTTCTCCAGGGAATCTTTCTGACCCAGGGATCGAATCTGGGTCTCCCCCATTGCAGGCAGATTCTTGACTGTCTGAGCCACCAGAGAAGCCCCAAATAAAGCCCTAGTAAAGTTCACATATGGTCTATAGTTACATAATAGTATTGTTTCAGTGTTTATTTCCCAGTTAGACAATTGTGTCCAGTTCAGTTCAGTTCAGTCACTCAGTCATGTCCGACTCTTCATGACCCCATGAATCACACCATGCCAGGCCTCCATGTCCATCACCAACTCCCAGAGTTTACTCAAACCCATGTCCACTGAGTCGGTGATGCCATCCAGCCATCTCATCCTCTGTCATCCCCTTCTCCTCCTGCCCCCAGTCTTTACCAGCATCAGGGTCTTTTCCAATGAGTCAACTCTTCGAATGAGGTGGCCAAAGTATTGGCTATCTAAATGGCTAATGTTAGGGAAAGCTAAATAAAGAATATATGTGAACTCTTTGTAATAGTCTTCTGAATTTTCTGTAAGTTAATAAGATTTTCAAAATAAAATGGTTAAAAAAAGAACAAAGAAATGGAATTAAGGGATAAAGAACAATAGATTCCTGGCACTTTATATACTTCTATCCAGCTATATTTGAATACACTAGGCTTTTCAGATGCATAAACTAACTGAAAATTTATTTAATCATTTTAGCTGGATTTCTCTCATTTCCAAGCAAAAGTCATATGCCAAATATAAATCTCTTCCCTTTACCAGTGAGTTTACTGTGCCTTGTCTAGAAAATACCTCATGACCAGTGAACTATTACACAGAAGGGAATTTTCCAGGTCGCTTCTATAATCAAGGCAGTAATCTTTTTACATTTTAATACTTTTGCTTGGAGGCATTTCCATACTGTATTTCACTTTCATGTCTTTGAGGTAGAGTGTACTGAAGATGATTTTTCATTCTTTCAGTGATTTTTGAGGCATCACTCTAAATGTAAATCATCTTACATCATAGAATGTGTTGGTATCATGGTCAATGGAGAAATATATGTTTCTACATAGATTGATCTCTGGTTAAGGTTTATTTTGTCTCATTATTTTTATGAAACCCCCTTATCTTTATGGCTTTACTAATATTTTTCATCTGGTAACCTTTTTATAGCAGTTCCTTCCCTCTGAACTTTCTACTATATATTCGCTGTTGGAGAACACGAACTTGTTGCAATAAAATCTGATGAGGGCATCCCAGATGATCAGAATGCATGGGTTTTATGGTATCCATTATCATCAATTATCATTATTAATAATGGATATCATCCATTATCCATTTTAGGACAAAGCAATTTTGTTGGTTTTGCTTTCTTTATATTTGTAACTATGGACTATACTCTATAATGGTGAATTTATTACATAAGTGACTTTGGGATATGACAGTGTGACTCAGTTAGAAACTATAGTCTGCTTTTATTAATATTTTTCAGCACTTGCTTCCTTAATAAGTCATCAGTATTCCTGTTTACCATAATGCATTTCTCAAAATGGCTTAAGAAAAATGAACATCACATGATGACAAGAACTAGAAGTTACTCCCTTGAGCAGATTCAACGTATCTCCATGTGCCAGGGCCTGTGATTACCTCTTCCTGCTTACAGAGTCATTCATGATGTCCCTCTTGAGACAGGCCCTTTATCCTAACTGATGTGAATGCAGTCTTTTTTGTCTGAATATCAATTCCCTACAGCCATCCTACCTGCTTACTCTCTTTTATCTTGAATTTCTTCAAAATTTGTCTCTGCACACATATTGGGCTCATAATTAATCTGAACTGATGGCACTTCTTCTCACTGCCCACATGCATCTGTTATTATCTATTCTTTTATTTTTCCTTCTTCAGTCCAGCAGCAGCTACACTGTACTGTCATTTCCTTGGCTTGGAATCAATACTCCTTTCCTGCCAAGTGCCATAGATCCTACAAAGTGCTTCTGTTGCAGTAGTAATTTTGTTACCTGATATAAACGAACAGCATAGCTTCAGAGCCTTTACTATAAATAGCATGGAGTCTCTCAAAGGTCTCCCACTGATGGTGAACCAGATTAATTTAACCTCTACTAAGAGTCTTAATTCATAAATTGACATTTTAGCAGTCATTTCTAAATTTTTTCCCACCAAAGTGTCAACTATTTTTTCTTATTGTTTGTAGGTACTGGCTCTTAATTGCTTATTGTTTGTTTATTTTACAGTACTTACATGTAAATATATCTACGGTTAAAGAGGAAAAGAAGAAATAAACAGGAAGATTCAGAATCTTCCCCTATTTCTTATCTTGTGAACTATTCATCGCTTAACCTCAGAAAATAAGGTAACTGTGAAGAGACTCTTCTGTGCTTTTTGTCAATTCCGATCAGCAGTTGTTAAGCAAATTTATTGACCACTGACTTTGCTCAGAGTATAGTGTTCAGTAAAAGAGAAATGATGTAATGGAGAAAACTTTGGGCGGGGATCCAGGAGAGGTAGGTTTAATCCCAACTATGCCAATATATTTCTGTGTGCTATTGTGTAAGTTCAGTTCCATTTCTGAAAATAGTTAGGCTGGACAACATAAACCTAAATTGATCATATTTCCAATATTTTATGAGTCTAGAATGCTGTGTTCCTTGTAGAATTCACAATTTAATTGAGATGTACACTGAGAAGAACAGCATTGCCTGCAACTTTTGTAAGTTCTGTAGCACAGGGACCATGTCTTGCTCTACAGTCCTTAGTCCAAGCACAAAACTCAAACGGAAGTTCCAGTTTTTTCCAACTGAGACACAAATGACAGATGACATTCACGTTCATAATACCGACTCAAATGGGTTACACAGGATTATGGACTATTCCATATCCAATGGTAGCTTGCACCCTTCTCTGTCATGTCAAAACCCAATAATACTCTTGAATCTGTTGTTCTTTATTTACTAAAAAATTTTGTGAGCATAAATGCTATACAATAAACTTTGCATACTTCAAGCAAACAATTTAATGTGTCATTATATGGATATACCTATAAAATGATCACAATCAGTATAATAAACATATCTATCAATTCCAACAATTTCCCTGTGATTCCTTGTAATTCCCTTTCTACTTTTCCACAGTATTTTTCCATCCTCAGATGGCAACTGATCTGGTTTTTATCACTAAAGATTAGTTTGAGTTTTCTAAAATTTTAAACAAATGAAATCACGGAATGAGGAGATACTATTTTGGGAGGAGGTGAGGTCTGGCTTTTTGTACTGAATAATGATTTTGATATCTATTCATCTTGTTATAAGTATAAATAGATCATCACTTTTTATCCCTGTATCATTCATATTTTATTATATGAATATACCATAGTTTATTAATCCTTTTCACTGTTGATGAACTTTCACTTGTTTCAAGTATTTGGCTAATATAAAATAAAGCTACTGTGAACATCAGTGTATATGACTTGTATGGACATACATTTTAATTTATTCTGGGGTAAATATCCAGGAGCAGAATAATTGGATTGTACGGTTTCTATATGTTTACATTTAAAAAAATTTCTAAACATTTCAAAGTAATAGTTATACCATTTACATTCCTAGTAGCAGTGTATTAATGTTCTGGTTCCTCCACATCTTAATCAGCATTATAGCCAATCATTTTAATTTTAATTTTAGCCATTTTAGTAGGTGTGGTGGTATATCACTGTGGTAAATTTGCCTTTCTTTAATGATTTATGATGCTGAGAATTTTGTGTGTGTATATGACAGAGATCTATGTATCCTTTGTAATATGTCTGCTAAAATTTTTGCTCATTTTTTACAAATTTGGGTTTTCTGTTTTCTTATTATTAAGTCTTGAGAATACATATTATCAATGTAATTATCAGGTATATGACTTATACATATTTTCATTCAGTCTGTAGCTTGTATTTTCATTCTTTTTTACAGTTTCCTTTGAAGAGCAGAATTTTTAAACTTTGCACTCTAATTTATTTTTGAAATAATAAATGGCTTGTATATTCTTGAAAGGTAACTTTGGAATATAACCACTGAAAATAGGAGATGGCAACACAATAGGTTACTATATGTAGAAAGATTAGGAAAGAGCTAAAGACAAATACTAAAAGTCCAATATCTATCCATTATCTCATTCTTTAATTTTAGAGCTCCTAAGTTTTAGCAGAGCATATGATTATCATGTACAGGACATGTTCCCAGTTTCCTCCACAGTTGGTGTACCCTGGTGAGTAAGTTCTGGCCAACAGGGCATAACTGGAAATAAAGAATGTCATTTATAGGCACATCCATAAAAGGAATTATATTTGTGGTCCTGTACCTTCTCTTTATTTCCTGATTGTGGCAGACAGTAAGTACTGAAACAGCATCTTTTGTCCCAGGGGTGGAAGTCATGTATTTGGGACTACATATTGCCTTCTAGTCTCAGAGAGATGAAAGATCAATCTACTTTCTTTGTTTCTATATTTTTTAGATTTCTATATATTTTTGGATTTCTTTGTTATAGTAGCTTAGTAATTAGTAATGTCAAGATTATTAAGGAAAAGGGGGTATCATAAATTTCTAAAGAAATATAGAATTTTGTTTCATATGTTTTAATTTTTCTAAAGCTTGATAATGTATGGACACCATTTTTAAATACTAACATTGGACTCTTTTTCCCTAAATAAACTGTGTATATTTTCACATTATGGGAATGTTCAAAGGATTCATCTGCCAAATGATGTTTTTATATGTAACCTGAGTAAAATGGAATTCTTCAGAGATCACTTAAAAATCTAATGGATACTCTTCTGGAATGGTAAATATCTGATTGCAAGATTAGGAATTATTGCCTAATTACATATTCAGTGGTTACTTCCTTCCAAACAAATTTGCTGATACACACATATATACATGCATATATGCATATACATATGAAGATAATCATGCTTAAAACTGATAACTCAGTCTTTAAGAATTGTACAGATCTGTTTTTTTTTTTTTTTATTGTATTATTAGGTCTAAGATTTGTACATTTTACAAGTCTGAGCATCTTCTGGTTGAGGCTTGACTGAGGTCTTAAGCCTGAGATGAGCATGTGGGAGTTGTGGGAGTTTTGACCTTGATAGGGTTCAGAAGCCTGTGTGGTTCCTGAAGTCAGTGTTTCCTGTTTTGCAGTTGACTTTTTATCATCCAGCCTGGGGAGCTTGCCTTGATCTTAGCCTTTTGTACAGGTTGTCCACATGATTTTATGAATTTGCCAGGTTACTACACTTTAGGAAGGCTTTATTCAGAGGCTTGTGGCAATTTTTATTTAGTGAGCAAGTTCTATGCAGGCCAGGGTCTACCTTTAAATCAGCAGGACTACAGCGGCAGCATTAGCAAATGCAGGAGGGCAGCACTGCCGTTAGCAGTCAGGCACAGCAGAGGCAAGGATCCAGTTACAGACAAAAAGAGAGTAAATTAGATTATGTGACTGTCTAACACATTTCCACAATTTTAACAGTTTAAAACAATACAAATGTACTATTTCACTGTTTCCAGGGTCAGGAATCCAGGCAAGTGCTGGCTGAATCTTTTGCTCAGGTCTTCAACTGTTCCAGTAGGTATAAGCAGGAGATGCATTTCTTATCTGAGGCTTGAGGACCTCTTCCAAATCCATTGGCAGAATTCATGGCATATTCCAGTTTTTCTTTTATACCAACCCAGGGGAATCTCTTTCTTATACCTCATTTTATTCTGTGCCTCTGCCTATCTATCTACACATTTATGTGTTTACTCATCCAGCTGTCTGTCTAGTTATCTATGTATATATCTGCATATTATTTATTATTGTGGTAAGAATATTTAACATAAGTTCTACTCTCTTGACAGATTTTTAAGTGCACAATACAGTATTATAAATGGCAGGCATAATGCTGTATAGCTGACACCTACAACCTATCCACCTTGAATAACTGAAACTTCATACCCGTTGACTGGCAAATCCCTATTCCCCCCTTTTCCTCCCCCTGGCAAATACTATTCCACCTTTGTTTCTCTAAACTTGAGATTTTTAGATACTCATATAAGTGGCAGTGTTTATCCCTCTGTGACTGCCTTATTTCACTTAGCATAATGTCCTTTAGCTTCATCCATTTGTTGAATGGTGTTGAGAATGCTGAAAATTCACATGTGCAAGAATGAAATTGAACCCTTATTTGATACCACACACAATATCAACTAAAATGTATTAAAGATCTAAAACTCTAAACTCTCTAGAAGAAAACAGGAGGAAAGCCTTATGACAATGAGTTTTTTGGATATGACACAAAAGGAAAATATAATAAAAGAAAACATAGACAAGTGGAACTACATCAAACTATAAAACTCTGCACAGCAAAGAAAGCAATCAATAGAGTGAAAAGGCAACATATAGAATGAGAGAAAATATTTGCATATCATATCCTTGTTAAGGGGTTAATTTCAAAACATATAAGGAGCTCCTACAACTCAGTAGTAAAAAAAAAAAAAAAATGACTTGACTATAAAGTAGGTGAAGGCCTTGAACAGATATCTCTTCAAGAAAGACATACATATAACCAGCAGGTATACAGAAAGGTGCCCAATCTCACTAGTCTTCAGGGAAATGCAAACTAAAACCATGGTGTAAAATGGTGTAAAATATCTCAAACCAGTTAGAACAGCTATTACATTTTAAAAAAAAGAAAAAAACAAGTGTTGGTAAGTTTATAAAGAAACTGGGATCTTTAAATGCTATTCATTGAAAAGAAAAATGGTGCAGAACTATGTGGAAGCTCCTCAAAAAGTTAAAAAAGGCAGTATCATATGAGCCAGCAATCCCATTTCTGAATATATGTCCTAGAGTTGAAATCAGGATGTTGAAGAGATATGTGCACTTCTATGTTCACTGCAGCATTATTCACAACAGCCCTCTCCATAATGGCACTTATAGCATAACGGCATTACCTGCTATCTCCAATGGCAGGTGGCATTTAGACCACCTCAATGCCTGTCAACGGATGAACGGATAAAATGGATAAAGAAAATCTGGTATGTGCATTAATAGAATATTATTTTAGCCTTTAAAATGAAAGGAAATCCTACCACTTCACTTTACTAAAGGACTTACTGATCAGATCAGACTCCCTTAGGATAATCTCCCCAATTTAAAGCCAGTTGATTAGGGAGTTTAATTACCTGCTACATCCCTCCACCTATATTAGTGCTTGAATATCAGAGAAGGTGTGCACATTAAGGGCTGGAAATCACGGAGCCAGGCAGAGGCTTTATTACTCCTATCAGTGCTGCCTACCTCGGGGAATCTTATCTAAGTAAGTCTTTAGATAATCAGGTGAGGAATAATTTTTCAGCTTCTTAATTTTTTTTTCTCAGCTGAATATACAAGCTGAGGCCTAGGCTTTTATTCACAAAGAGAGCTGAGTTCCACATAGTGCTATAGAGTCCTGATAACATTCTAAATTAAGATTGTTCATGCTAAGTGTATCTTGCCTCAAAGTCAAGAGTAACATTCAACCAACTTACTCTGGAATTGTTAATTATTGAATTAGGAATATGCTTTAGCTATCTGAGCCTCAATGTGTTATTTCACTCACAATGGAGTGGTAGATATTATTAGTAACCAAATAAAAGGAAAAAATTTCCCAATCTAAGAAATCCATCTTTCAGGGCTGTAACAGTGGGAAAAAAACACAATGACGTTATTGCAAGCTTCAAGGATAATACACCAGTAGCTCTCATACTAACAAAATAACAAGATAGCCAGAAGCTTAGTAAAGAGAACCAGGGAAAGAGACAGCCAATAAAAGCCCTACTGAGATCATAGACAACTCTAGGGTTTGGAAAGAATGTATACTACTAGGCTGAGCCTGCTCAACAGTAGTCAGAGCAAGACTTGGAAATATACCTCAAGCCTCACACAGATCAATAATATCTGAAGTTTCACAGAAAGGGGGCTAAAACACAACCTCTGACTGGCACTGACAGAATAAGCTACTCTAACCAGGGGTGACTCCTCAAGAACCACGTCTTTAAATAATATCAGTCATCCCTGGAAATCTCAAAGACTATGTGTATGCCCAAGGCTGCCTTCTCTTAGGAATGATCAAGCTATTATTCCTGGCTGGACATGGGAAGTAATATAAAAATCCATGAAATGCTATAGTCTCCAAACCACACAAGCACATTCAACAAAAAGTTAACTGGCTAAGGAGGCTTAAGTATGACCTCTGACCAGTAAGGTATTTATGCTGACCCAGAAGGGACCAGGCTTAAGAAAAAAATGGTGGGATGACAACATGAGCAACATATAAGAGGCTACACACTGCAGGGTAAACACACTTTATAGAATCATTTTTTTTTTTCAAGTCACTAAACAAATAAACCACAATATATTATCAAAAATGTCCAGTTTTCAACAAAAATAATGGAACATGATAGCAAACAGGAAAATGTGTGGCTTATAAACAAAGGAAAATGAGCAATAGCATATGTCTTTGAAATTGTCCAGATAGTGGACTGAGCAGAAAAAAAAAAAATTCAAAGCAGATATTACAAATGCATTCAAAGAACTGAAGGAAACAAAGCTTAAAGGATTAAAATGATGTATCTCTTTTACATCTCATAAAATACTGAACATCAATAATGGAATGGAAATTATTAAAAGGAACCAAATTAAATTTCTATAGTTGAAAAATACAGTAAGTGAAATGAAAACCACTAGAATGGCTCAACAACAGAGTTGAACTGGCATAATTTAAAAATATCAAATAACCTGAAGATACATCAATTGAGATTATATAATCTAAGACAGAGAATAAGGAATTAAGAAAAAAAATAAGAGTCTCCCACATAAAACCTCTAGAACTGATAAATGATTCAGCAAGGTAGCAGGATACAAGATTAACATACAGAAATCAGCTGCATTTTTTACACTAACAATAATATATCAGAAAGGGAATATAAGCAAATAATCCCTTTTAAAATTGCATCAAAAATATAATACTTAGGAATACACCTCACTAAGGAAGTGAAAGACTCATATGCTGAGAACTATGAAGCATTAATAGAAGAAACTAAAGATGATTCAAAGAAATGGAAAGATATCTTATGCAGTTGGATTGAAAGAATTAGTATTGTTAAAATGGCCATACACTACAGAGTCTACTGACTCGATGCAAGCCCTATCAAATTGTCCATGACATTTTTCACAGAACTAGAACAATTAATCCTAAAATTTATATAGAACCATACAAGATCAAGAAGTGCCAAAGTAACTTTGAATAAAAAGAACAAAGCAGGATACATAACCCTCCCAGACTTCAGACAATACTACAAAGCTACAGTAATCAAAACAGCATGGTATTGGCACATAAACAGACATACAGATCCATGGAACAGAATAGAGAGCCTAGAAACACACCCGCACACCTTTAGTAAATCAATCTTTGACAAAGGAGGTACGAATATTGTTGTTCAGTCATCCAGTTGTGTACAACTCTTTGTGACACCATGGACCACAGCATGCCAGGCCTCCCTGTCCCTCACCATTTCCTGAAGCTTGCCCAAGTTCATTTCCATTGCATCACTGATGCTATCCAGCCATCTCATCCTCTGATGCTCTCTTATCCTTCTTCCCTCAGTCTTAGCATCAGGAACTTCTCAAATTAGTCAGCTGTTCACATCAGATGACCAAAATACTGGACCTTCAGCTTCAGCATCAGTCCTTCCAATAAGTATTCAGGGTTGATTTCCCTTAAGACTGACTGCTTTGATATCCTTGCTGTCCAAGGACTCTCAGGAGTCTTCTCCAGCACCACAGTTTGAAGGAATTAATTCTTTGGCACTCTGCCTTCTTTATAGTCCAAATCTCACAACCATACATGATCACTGGGAATATCATAGCCTTGACTATCTGGACCTTTGTCAGCAGAGTGATATTTCTGCTTTTCAACATACTGTCTAGGTTTGTTACAGTTTTCTTGCCAAGAAGCAACTGTCTTCTGATTTCATGGCTACAGTCATCATCTGTAGTGATTTTAGAGCCCAAGAAGAGGAAATCTATCACTACTTCCACCTTTCCCCTTCTATTTCCCATGAAGTAATGGGGCCAGATGCCATGACCTTAGCTTTTTTAATATTTAGTTTTAAGCTGGCTTTTTCACTCTCCTCCTTCACCCTCAGCAAGAGGTTCTGTAGTTCCTATTCACTTTCTGCCATTAGAGTGGTATCTGCATATCTGAGGTTGTTGACAGGCAGACCATCTTACTTATAAGTAAGATGTCTCCTGAGAGACCGGCATGCAGGTCAAGAAGCAACAGTTTGAACCTTGTATGGAACAACTGTTTGGTTAATTATTGAGAAAGGAGTATGGCAGGGCTGTCTGTTGTCCCACTGTATATTTAACCTACGTGCTGAGCACATCTTGAGAGATGCTGGGCTGGATGAGTTACAAGCTGGAATCAAGACAGGTGGGAGAAACATCAACAACTTCAGTCAAGAATATATAATGGGGCAAAGACAGTATCTCCAGTAAGTGATGTTGGGAAAGTTGGAGAGCCACAAATCAATGAAGTTATAATGCACTCTCACATCATACACAAAAATAAACTCAAAATGGCTTGGAGATTAAATTTAAGATATGCCACCATAAAAGTCTTAGAAGAAAACATATGAAAAACATTCTCTGACATGAATAGTACCAAAGTTTTCTTAGTTCAATCTCCCAAGGTAATAAAAATAAAAGCAAAAATAAACAAATGGAACCTAATCAAACTTATAAGCTTCTGAACAGCAAAGAAAGTCATAAATAGAATGAAAAGACAATCTATGGACTGGGAGAAAACATCTGCAAACAATGTGACCCACAGGGACTTAATTTCCAAAATATACAAATAGCTTATACAACTCAACAGCAACGACAACAAAAGAAAAACCCAAACAACCCAATTGAAAAATGGGCAAAAGACCTAAATAGACATTTCTCTAAGGAATACATACAGAGCAAATAGACACATGAAAAGTTGCTCATCATCATTAATTATTAAGAAGGGCAAATCAAAACTACAATGAGGTACCACGTCACACCAGTTTGAATGGCCATTACTAAAAAGTCTACAAATAGGGGATTCCCTGGTGGCTCACTGGTAAAAAAAAAAAAAAAAAATCTGCCTTCCAGTGTAAGAAACATGGGTTTGATTCCTGGGCTGGAAAAGTCCCACATGCCACAGAGCAACTAAGCCTGGGTACCACCACTATTGAGCCTGTGCTCTAGAGCCCAGGGGCCAAAACTACTCGGCTCGGGTGCAACGACCGAGGCCTGTGTGCCCTGGAGCCCGTGCTCAGCAGCGAGGTGAGAACCCGCAGCGAGACGTCTGCTTACCACATGAAAGGGGAGCCTCCTGCTCACCACAACCAGAGAAAAGCCCACGCAGCCACGAAACCCTGGCACAGCCAAAAATAAATAAAGAAAGAAATATATTATTTTTAAAAAGTCTACAAATAACAAATGCAGGAGAGGGTGTGGAGAAATGGAAACCCTCCTACATGCTTAGTGGGAATGTAAGTCGGTACAGCCACTATGGAAAACAGCATGTAGGCTCCTCAATAAACTAAAATTGGAGTTGCCATATGATCCAGCGATCCCACTCCTGGGCATAAACCCAGATAAAACTATAATTCAAAAAGACACAGGCTTCATATATTCACAGCAGCTCTATTTGCAATAGCCAAGACATGGAAATAGCCTAAATGTTCATCAAGAGATGAATGGATAAAGGAAATGTGATTTATGTATATAAAAGGATATTACTCAGCCATACAAAAGAATAACATAATGCCACCTTGCAGCAACATAAACAGACCTAGACACTATCATACTAAGTGAAGTTAAAAACAAAAAGAAAAACAAAGGCAAATATCATATGATATTACTTACATTTAGAATCTAAAATATGACACAAATGAGCCCATCTATGAAATGGAAAGAGACTCACAGATATAAAGAACAGACCTGTGGTTGCCCAGGGAGAGGAGTGAAGGAGGGTTTGATTGACAATTTGGAACTGGCAGATGTAAGCTGTTATACATAACATAGATGAACAACAAGCTCCTACAGTACACAACAAGGAACAATATTCAATGTCTTATAATAAACCGTAATGGAATAAAGTATGAAAGGGAATCTATACATATATAAATATGCACAACATTGTAAATCAACTATACTTCAGTAATACTTTTTTAAAAAGACACGAAAAGAACGAAAACAAAAAAAGAAAAATTAACAGATCCTCAAGAGAAATGTGGAAGACCATTAAAAACACCAATGTACATGTATGCAACAGGACTACCACAAAGAGAGGAAAGCAAGAAAGACTAACAATTAAGGAAATAAAGGCTAAAAACTCCCCCAAACTGATGAAAAATAAGCATGTACTACAGCCAAGAACCTCACCAAACTATAGGTAAAATAAGTGCCAAGGGCGAAACACCCAGACCAATCACAGACAAAATGTTGAAAAACCAAGAGAAATCTTGAAAAGAACAAGAGAAAAGGGATCATAACATCAAACTGACTGCTCATCAGAAACAACAGAAGTCTGAAGGCAGTGGGATGACATATTCAACACACTAAAAGCAAAAATTGTCACACATAGACTGTTATGTCTAGCAAAACTATTTTTCAAAACTGAGAATGAGACAAAGCCATTTCCAGATAAGGAAAAACAGAGAGTCTGTTGCAGGTAGATCTACCTTAAAAGAAATATAAAGGATGCCAGAGGCTGATGCTGCGATGAGGCTGATAAACGAGGTGCTTGCAATCCTAGTGGGATTTACCACAGTGAATGCTACAGAACAGCCACAATTTGATATATATTATAGCGAGAAAATAGTGGCCAAGACTGAGAAAGCATGGACCATTCAAGTATGTTATCACCTGGATGGAGGAATAATCCCATGGGAGAGAACTGTTCATTATCTGCGTCCAGGGCCAAATCCGGTTGATAAGAAATCCAGGGGGGCCCCAAAGATGGATGCACAAGGTGGGCTTCCCAGCTATATTGCGATCGAGGCCGGAGACCCGACAAAACACTTTCATGTCGGTTCTATCCATTCTCACATATTACCGTCAGTCCTGAAGCAAGCGATAGCCTTGCCCTCATTGAGAGTGCTTCACATCTAGGTTTGGCTGATATGTGTCGCATAATCCCTCCGTGGGTGTCGGAAGCCACGCGGTCACTACCTCTCCACTCCCTCCGTGTGATTCTTGGTCCCATGGAAGCTCTTCGTTGTTGCTACAGTGAAACCTCAGGATCCCTCCTGAAGCCCTTTGAACAGTTGTCTTTGGCCGGGTCTTCTCTGCGACCAATAGACGCACAAGCTATACCAGGCGCACACAGTCATACGCGTCCACTCCTCTCGGGATAGTGTCGTTCTTATCGAATGAGTAGAACACTAAGAGAGTTGTGGTTTTGCCTCGATATCCTGCTTCTAGCTCAAGGCGCTGGTGAGAATCTGGAAGAGCTGTGGAGTCTCAGACTGAAGCCGCCTCAGTCATGTCCAACTCTTAGCGACTCGCGTGTACTGCAAGCCTTACCAGGCTCCTCCGTCCATGAATTTCCAGGCAAGAGTACTGGAGTGGGGTACCATGTCAGTTTCAGTCAGTTGCCAGTCGTGTCTGACTCTTTGAGACCCCATGAATCGCAGCACATCAGGCCTCCCTGTCCATCACCAACTCCCGTAGTTTACTCAAACTCACGTCCATCGAGTCGGTGATGCCATCCAGCCATCTCATCCTCTGTCGTCCCCTTCTCCTCCTGCCCCCAAATCCCTCCCAGCATCAGGGTCTTTTCCAATGAGTCAACTCTTTGCATGAGGTGGCCAAAGGATTGGAGTTTCAGCTTCAGCATCAGTCCTTCCAATGAACACCCAGGACTGATCTCCTTTAGGATGGACTGGCTGGATCTCCTTGCAGTCCAAGGACTTCTCAAGAGTCTTCTCCAACAGCACAGCTTCAAAAAAGCATCAATTCTTCAGCGTCAGCTTTCTTTACAGTCCAAACTCTCACCATCACACAACGACCACTGGAAAAACCAGGAGCCTTGACTTACATGGACCTTTGTTGTGCAAAGTAATGTCTCTGCTTTTTAACTATGACTGGTCTAGGTTTGGTTCAGTTAATTTTCCTTCCAAGGAGTGTCTTTTAATTTCATGGCTGCAATCACTATCTGCAAAAGTTGATTTGGAGCCCCAAAAAATAAAGTCTGACACTATTTCCACTGTTACCCCATCTATTTGCCATGAAGTGATGGGACCAGATGCCATGATCTTAGTTTTCTGAATGTGGAGCTTTAAGCCAACTTTTTCACTCTCCTCTTTCACTTTCATCAAGAGGCTTTTTAGTTCCTCTTCACTTTCTGCCATACGGGTGGTGTCATCTGCATATCTGAGATTATTGATATTTCTCCTGGCAATCTTGATTCCAGCTTGTGCTTCTTCCAGCCCAGCATTTCTCATGATGTACTCCGCATATAAGTTAAATAAGCAGGGTGACAATATACAGCCTTGACGTACTCCTTTTCCTATTTGGAACCAGTCTGTTGGTCCATGTCCATTTCTAACTGTTGCTTCCTGACCTGTATATAGGTTTCTCAAGAGGCAGGTCAGGTCGTCTGGTATTCCCATCTCTTGAAGAATTTTCCACAGTTTATTGTGATCTATACAGTCAAAGGCTTTGGCATAGTCAATAAAGCAGAAATAGATGTTTTTCTGGAACTCTCTTGTTTTTTCGATGATCCAGCGGATGTTGGCAATTTGACCTCTGGTTCCTCTGCCTTTTCTAAAACCAGCTTGAACATCTGGAAGTTCACGGTTCACATACTGCTGAAACCTGGCTTGGAGAATTTTGAGCATTACTTTACTAGCGTGTGAGATGAGTGCAGTTGTGCGGTAGTTTGAGCATTCTTTGGCATTGCCTTTCTTAGCGATTGGAATGAAAACTGACCTTTTCCAGCGTTGTGGCCACTGCCGAGTTTTCTAAATTTGCTGTCATGTTGATCGCAGCACTTTCACAGCATCACGTTTTAGGATTTGAAATAGCTCGACTGGAATTCCATCACCTCCACTATCTTTGTTTGTGGAGATGCTTTCTAAGGCCCACTTGACTTCACATTCCAGGATGTCTGGCTCTAGGTGAGTGATCACACCATCATGATTATCTGGGTCGTGAAGATCTTTTTTGTACAGTTCTTCTGTGTATTCTTACCACCTCTTCTTACTATCTTCTGCTTCTGTTAGGTCCATACCATTTCTGTCCTTTCTTGAACCCATCTTGTAGTCTTAGACAATTACACAACTCAGTTTAATCTCTGTACTAGGGATTATACAACAACAATGTATCCTGCTTGAGGACGGTTTCTCCTTCCTGAATACCTTCTGGCTAATCCTGTTATCTTAAAATGTAAATTATGGGAGAGGGTCTAGTAAGATCTTTACAACCTCCAGACATTCTTTTGATTCACTGTAATAACTAATTAAAAGGTATATAACTCCATTGCTAACACTAGCAAGGGGGTATTTCTTTCTACCCCCTTCTAATGTCTATGTCAGAAGCTTTCACTATCTCTTTTATACTTTAATAAAACTTTATTACACAAAAGCTCTGAGCGATCAAGCCTGTCTCTGGCTCGAGATTGAATTTTTCTCTCCAGAGGCCAAGAATCACGGCATCTTTCATGGTTTAGAAACAACTTTTCATTACAAAATATGGTATAATTGC